>NC_090889.1:41614041-41626541 GCF_036669925.1 Montipora capricornis
GGATATGTTGTTCATTTAACAAAAAATGTTTTGCATTTTTTTTGTTTTATATTTGCTGTATCACACCCTTGTATACTCTAACTGTTTTTCAAAAACTTTTAAAAATCTGTTTCGCAAAGTCTGTCCACAGCATGCAAAGCAAAAAAGAAAAAAAAAATACGAGTAAAGTTTGTTAGCAAAGTTTTTCAACAAAGTTGAAATGCATTCACATTCTTAGTAAAACAGGAAGTCTGTGATGTCATTCCACAGGGACTTTCCCTCAGTCTGATTCATCGGACTTATTAGCATGTTAATAAGATTGTTTTAAAGGTAAACTTTATGAGTAATGTTTGTCAGTATAGTTTTTTCAAAGTTGTTTTTCTTCTAAAGGCCGGCACAGCTTTGCCGTCTGTATCTCTGTAAAGTTTGTAAGTAAAGTTTGTCAGTAAAGATATTCAAAAATAAGATGCGTTTAAATATTGGCATAAGCAAATGAAACAGGAAGTTGTTGATTTAGTTGGATCTTGAAATATACTGTGCTTGTGGCACATGTATGTAGACCGACACAGGTGTGTCGTGGTGGCGTTTCTAAAACGAGGGTAAGGGTAAGACCAAGGGTGAGCGTAAGGTTAAGGATACGAATACAAAAAGTATCCTAAACATACATAAAAGCTAAGCTTAGGCCTAATTAGGCCTAAACAAAAGTTTGTTAGCTTTTTTGCATTCTTAGGATACTTTCTGTATTCGTATCCTTACCCTTACCCTGACCCTTGGTCTTAACCTTACACTCGTTTAAGAACGCCGGTGTCGTGGCGTCATATTAGTGTTTTCTCTGTCGGTTGTTTTAGTGTGTTGGTTTTATAATGCCCGTAAACATATGATTTTATTCCATCGTCTAATAAATGTCGTTTCTCATCAAAACAAGACAATGATACTTTATTCAACTCGTAACTGTTAAGTTGATGATTATCATTTCTGATCGTTTCATTGTGTGATACATTTGCTTGTTATGAAACAGGGTGTTTTTATAGTCTTCATGCTTGATGTATTTTTTATCACAACCCTTTTATACCTTTTGCTGTTTTGCTATTTTGATTATTATCCTTGATGTAAGAGTACATTTTACTCTGAGGCCAATAATTTTTTTTATAACTACAGCAGCTGCCTCATCTTTGAAGTTACCAATGACCTTCTTATTTCTTTTGTCATAGAATTAACTATCTTCAAGGTAATCACTGTTGTCAAATTTATTTTTATCATTCCAAAAGTCTTGATACACATCATCAGTTTCAATTTCGTAAGTCAGCGAGTCTGTGTCTATTTTACTCTATTATTGTACTTTTGTTTGATATAATTATAATGAAAATCATACATTAGAGTCTTGTTGAGATCTAAGATACACATCCCCACATATGCAGGCCGATTTAGGGCTAGATTTTCGTTGAAGATTTTACTATTCACATAACTAGGTTTTGATGTTATTTTGATAATTTCTTATCATCTGTTACAAGTCTGACGTCGGCTCTTTTTCGAATATTTCCCATCGTTTTACCAAAGACGAAATTATTCATCAGTTTGAAAAAGTCTTTTCAAAAGCATTTTGGAAAATCCATATATTGTTTCAGCCACTGTGACTAATCAAAGTCTAGTACTCGATGGACTTTATTTATTTTTAAACCAAGATCAGTATGTATTGGAGGTTTCGGTAATGGCGAACATATTTATATTTGTTTTTCAAGGTGGGGCTAAGTTTGTGAACAAGGCCTGTTGATATTTTGTATTGATCTGCTATAGTCCGACCTCTATTAAGCAGCCACCCTCGGGACTTTGAAAAGTGGCCGCTTAATAGAGGTACAATATAAATTGGATAGGAATGGCAGTAAACATGATTTTGTTGACTCCATGTAGCAAAATGCGTTTAAAATTTGAACATATATGAAGTTAAATCCAAAATGCATTGTAACAAAACAACAAGTGCATTTCCAGCCCATGCATAGTTCTAGCTTTAACACAGAGGGCACGTACTTGAAATGTACTGTATTTCTTCGGGTTGATAATGTACAGAAAAAATGCAAAACATCGTTGACAAGTTTCTTAGGTCTTTTTGCATCAACATTCAATATGTGAAAAAATTTAGCTCCAGATATTCCACGCATGATTCATTTAAAATAATCTGTCAATGCTGTTTGCCGTTTTGGGATGCAGAGTTGTAATGACGAGACCACGTCATTTGCCTTACCTACAGCTAGGGAAAGGTCTTGGTACCCATTAAACTGGGCAAAGTGCCGGAGTTGGTCAGTTACGTTAAACAGAGGGTCCGGCTATGGCTTAGAATTTCCATGCAAGAACTGCTTTCCAGGAGACGAGTTCTCAATTCAATGCTTAAAATCAAAATTTTTGTAGATGTCCAGTCCAGTAGTAATAAGGTTTTCCTGTACAGATTTTGGTTGTAACAAATCAGTGGGGCAGCTCTATCTATTGTTAGCTTTTGTTGAATTTGTATAGCGCCGGATGTGAAAACTTTGCACGTGTACGTGGCTTGTGACTTGTTATAGTGGAGATAAATTGCAGTTCTCGTTTTCTTTTTGTTATCAGTTATCACCTTATATCATCCGTCACCATTTTGCGTGGAAAGATAATTTGCTGGCCGCTTAATGGAGGCTAAAAACCATATAAGTATTGCACTTGCAACGGCAAAAAGGTGGCCGTGGCCGCTTAATAGAGGTAGCCGTTGAATGGAGGTATCAAATACAGCAGTTTACTGAAAAATAAATCGGGACTTTGGAAAGTGGCCGCTTAATAGAGGTTGGACTGTATCTTTTTACAATATGATGACAACATATCTCTGGTTCCTGCGATCTTTTTAGCTGCTAATGCATATTTTCTGGGTATTCTAGATCAACTTCCAATATCAATCCTATAGTGATGTCGATTGTGTATTTAGCTAGGTTTAGCTTGTCAATTTGTTTTTCTGTCATCCATTTAAAACCACCAGTGGGAAGATATTGACTCATAGCCCAACCATATAAATTATTTGCGTCAAGATACATGATATACTTTGAGGGTGCCTCGTTATCGTGTGATTTCATGTACTTATTATTTGCTTTTCTGTATCGGTTGGAAACAAAACTGATTCCTTCTCTCATTCCTTTTTCAATGAATTGGAACATGTGAATGTCGGTCATTAGCTCTAATTAGATATCAGTCATCTATAACTTAGCATCCCATGTTAATCCGGGAGATGTAAAATAATGGCAGGGATCTAGCTTGTAATATTGCAGACAGGTTTTTCTAAAGTTTTCAAACACATCAACCAACAACAGGATGTCAGATTTGAGATACAAGTCTTGATATTCGCCAATCGATTTTAAGTTGAAAGTAACCCGTACATTTTTGGCATGTTGATAATCTTCATCTGATATATTCTCATCACTTAATATGCTGTAAAATTCTTCTTTGTTTGGTAATTCAGTTTTATCAAACTTTTTAAGTGAATCCATGAAATCATATGGGTATATTCCTTTTTTAGACATCAAACTAAGTTTCTCATCTTAAAACTCTTGTAACTTGTATTTGAATGCTTCATCAGGTAGATTTGTGTCTAGTTTATCGAGATTTAAACTCATTGAAAGCTGTCAACGAAGGTTAGATGATGACATTAATATTCATTTGCCATTCCTCTCTTTTCTTGTTTGTGTACGTGTTATTTTTAGCTATTTGGCCAATCTGTTGCACGATAAAATGACTATCATATCTTCTAAGAAAATGAAATATCACTGGTATTTTGTCAGTCACTTTAAAATTAAGCTTACAGTCTTGGTGTGGCGTTTCTAAAACGAGGGTAGGGGTAAGCCCAAGGGTTAGGGTAAGGGTAAGGATACGAATACAAAAAGTATCCTAAACATGCATAAAAGCTAACCTTAGGCCTAATTAGGCCTAAACAAAAGTTTAAGGTTAGCTTTTATGCATTTTTAGGATACTTTCTGTATTCGTATCCTTACCCTTACCCTGACCCTTGGTCTTACCCTTACCCTCGTTTAAGAAACGCCGGTCTTGGTGTGCTGAACCCTGTATTGCCCGGTAACATGACAATGGTCTCTTACTCGAATCTCTTGGTCAGTATATTTTTTGTTACAAATGTGGCACTCATCTTTTTGGAAGTTTATTTCATCTTCTTTTGTCGTTTTTAATGGTTTGTTAAATCTGTACTTCGTAACCTTTTTAAAATATTTAACCTCTTCAAGCATCTTTTCCATAAATTTGTATACAGCATTAGGTCCTCTGTATATTTGAACTGGTTTTCTGTATTTATCATCATAACAACAAACTAGTTTGTATCCATATCCACAATCAACATGCCTTTGGTAGGCTTGCTTCCGTATACGATTTACGTATCAGGTTGGCATCCATACACTTTTTCCACTATTGCTTCGAAATCAGCATATATCACAAACGGTACAGGTAGTTAAACTTTACTGTTGAACCAGGCATTTTAATCGCTTGTGTACCATGGAGTTGAAGGCATATATCTTTGTGATTTGTTAATACTTTTTCAGAACTAAAACACTGTAGACAATACATACAAAAATGTTTCCTTTCTTTATGTTTCGTTTGATTATACATAAATTTATTGAAATATTTGATAAGTACCTAGAAGTTTTTTTTTTTTCATTTTCTATAATCAACAATAAATTCGTATGATCTTCGTACTTTTCTTTCTTGTTTTTCTTCATAACTAAATACATTGATGTTAATGTCAAATTTGTTGATTTGTTTAATAGTTACTGGAAATTTAATTCCATTGTAATCCAAATTTTTGGATAAATGCTTTGTCTGATTTTTTTCTCTGTGAATCTTCGTTTTGTGGATTTGAAAATCTTCTGTGGCACCATCTGAAGCATTCATTATCCTTGTTTTGCAGGTTTATCAATCCTTTTGCACTATTTTTTAGCTCCTGTGGGAGTTTGATGTATGATAATCCTTTCATTGCCAGATATACAACAACGTTTAGATAATGGTTGTCAACAGATTTAATCATCCATTCAGATCACTCTGATATCCATTTAGCTACCTTATTGGCGGAGGGGTTGGCGCAGTGGTAAGATCTCTGCCTTCCAACCCTAGGGTCCCGGGTTCCATTCCCGGTTCTGCCGAGAGTGGAATATTTGGCGACCTTCTTTCCCGCTGAAGTTCACTCAGCTTTCCATCCTTCCGAGGTCGGTAAAATGAGTACCAGCATGCATGGACTGCTTAGAAGCGGCTGCAATTTGCGCCTGTATATGCTTCCAGTCCGCTGGGGGTAAACTGATCATTGTAAAGCGCCTTTGAGACGTTTGTGATAAAGGCGCTATATAAATGCACGACTTTACCTTTATTTAATATCTATTGATTGGATTATTGTAACGCTGCTGATTTCAGTTTGGTTAATTATTATTTTAGCTTGACTGTTAAAATATGCTGTCTTTACTATTAATTGGTCATTTAAAGCAGGCTTTTCAAATGTAACATTTAATGTTTCTACACATTTCAGTCCTTTCATAGACGCCAAAACACTCTCAATATGTGTTTCAACAGCCTTTATGTTTTTTTAATTGAATTAATTGATCTTTGTTGTTTATTATGTTGATTTCATATGATTCGGTGTAGCCTTTTAAAGCTTTATTTATTTTTTTATTTTTTTTTATTGTACTACTTACGATACATGTTACATGATTTACACTTGTACTTACTTCTTACACAATACTTGCACTACATTAACTTGCACTACATACGATACATATTACAATACCATAACACTAGTCAAATGGAATTATAGTTGATCTGTTTACAACGTAATTGTTTACATTTTAATTGTTCGAGTCTCTAATAAGAATTTTGTTTGTTACTTTCACTATGTAGGGTATTGGCTTTCTAGGATTTAATAGGTTGTTAAATAAATAGATAGCAAGAAAATCAAAATACAGAAGCTGAGAAGTAGAAGGACACAATGTAATTTTATAAGGACAGAAAAAATTTCCATTTGTTCCTAAATTCTTTCTCCTTATTACAACTGGCTGCAATATATTTTTCTATATTAATTTTTTCGCGCACAAGTGAGGCAAAATCATCGAAATTGTACTTTATGGTATTTAAAGCATTAACATACAAGAAATATTTACCTAAAATAATAAGATGGTTGAGGGCCAAACAGTAGTTGTGACAGCGAATAATTCCGAACATAATCTCCAGTTCTGACATAAGCAGTTTCGTATTACTAGAGGTTGAGTACCACTCCCGGAATCCATCCCAAAAGGAATTTGCGTGCTTGCAGTTTACAAACAAATGCCACAGGGTCTGACATTCAGAAGGACAAAAGGGACAGAAGGGCGAGGCAACTTTTTTCATTTTATATAACAAGCTATTCGTTGGTAAAATTCGGTGAATGATTTTGTATTGGAACATCGTCAATTTAATTTTGGGGAATAGAAGAGAGAATACTATAATATTGTAAAAAGCTACATTTTACATTGAATTTACTGCAAAAATAATTAAATGGGAGGAAATGGCCCTCACAGGAGTCAAAAAGATCCGAGATTTGTTTTATTCCTGCCTGATACCAATGAGGAAAGAATACCATTTTCTTATTCACAGTTAAAAATCGGTTATTCCAGATTGGCTCCAAGAGAACCTCATTTTTATTTTTAGGGGTGGCCGTTGCGATGTCCTGCCAGTAGAAGATGATTTGTTTGTAGAAAGCAGGAAGATGGTTGTTTAGGTGAAGGAGATTATAATCATAATTACGTTTAAACAGTTCTGTACCGCCAACATCGGCTAGCAGCAATTTAGGTATGTACTGCCATGGGGCATTTGAGTTAGAGCATAACCGTTTCACCCAATTTAACTTAAGCGCTTTGTCGAAGAGAGAAAAATCCTTCATGTCAAGGCCACCAGCTGTTTTTTGCTTGATAAGGGTAGTCTTTTTTATTTTGGCGGGCTTGAAAGCTTTATTAACTTGTTCTATTTTAGTCTTTTGTAGCCTAATAAGCTCTTTATGCTCTTTGTGAGCTTTATCGTATTTGAATCTATTTTGGTATTCCCGGAGCGTTTTTATCGAGATATTATCATATTTGTTAATATCCTGAATAACACTTTGTCTTGATTTCATTTTAAAATATCGTACCAATTATAGCCAAGTGATTTTTTAAAATATAATTTTGAAAGCAGTTGTAACTTGTTTTTGTTCATTCTATATTACTATATATAACTTTTGTTTAAGTCATTTAATAATGCGTTTAACAAAATCAATATATCATAAAAAATGTTATGATACAATGAAAAAAACAAACAAATTGAGTGAAGTACACAATATTTATTCATTAGAAAGATTTTTTACATGTTTTTTTGTTCTCAATTGCTGTGATTTGCCTGCTAAAGTGTAATTTTTTTATTTGAACATATACTACAATACAACGGTTTGTTGGCCATAAATTTAGTCTTCTGTTGCTTTATAGCTTCTTTTCTTTCATAATCAGTATGATATATAATTAACCAATAATTTGATCTCTTTTTTGTTCCATTACTATACATAATATATGTATCTTTCTATTTAGTGCGTTTAAGCTGATCTATAATGATTTTAAAAATGAAATGCACCCTCCTATTTTGAATCATAGCAATCATCATTATTATCTGATTCAATACCATCACTTAATTCATCATCAGTGGTATAATCATTATCATCTGACTCACCTCAATTAATTTTAAATATTCATTTTCAACTTTATACAATTTACAATAGATTCACTAATTAACCAAGCACTGTATATATTTAAGTAAGCGAATTATATTCTTCATTAAAGTCTGTCTTATTTATTAGTTCAGATATATGTATACTACGCTCTGCGAAACGCATCGAGCATTCTACCACAAGGATAAACTATACTCAAGATATATATATATATATATATATAACCGAAAAAGTGGAAAGAAATCCTCATCTACTATAAAGTGCTCAATAGCAGAGCTAGAGCTATGAATAATTATACTCGAAGAGCTAGGTTATTTGAACATTTACTGCAACTCTGAGTTTCATGCTTCTTGCGAAGCAATCATCAACCAACTGCCAGAAAAACAGTTTTTCTGGCAGTTGCCTGATGATTGCTTCGCAAGAAGCATGAAACTCAGAGTTGCAGTAAATGTTCAAATAACCTAGCTCTTGGAGTAAAATTATATATATATATATATATATATATATATAATATATATATATAAGTTATTTCCTTATTACATATATATATAGTCTGTCTGCAGTTAGATATAGCTCTTTGGCATTACAAAGCTTTTGCTTTCATGTTCAAATTGAGCACTCTACTAGGATGAGTCATTGCCGCTAGCAATTGCGCATGCTCACTAGCTCGCTAGTTTGAGCACTCTGGCATGGCTTGGATGTTCCACATGCGTGGGACATCTGGGTGGCTTTATAGCTTAACCTCCATCCTAGGCATCAGCACTGTACTGATGAGGCCCAGAAGGCCGAAACAGTACTGTCTGCAGTTAGATATAGCTCTTTGGCATTACAAAGCTTTTGCTTTCATGTTCAAATTGAGCACTCTACTAGGATGAGTCATTGCCGCTAGCAATTGCGCTTGCTCACTAGCTCGCTAGTTTGAGCACTCTGGCATGACTTGGATGTACCACATGCGTGGGACATCTGGGGTGGCTTTATAGCTTAACCTCCATCCTAGACATCAGCACTGCACTGATGAGGCCCAGAAGGCCGAAACAGTACTGTCTGCAGTTAGATATAGATATAGATATAGATATATATATATATATATATATATATATATATATATATATATATATATATATATATATAAATGATTTGGTTGAAAAGTTAAAACAAGACTAGATTTTGCATCTCGACAACGCTGTGTCGTGAGTGGGCTCACTCAGCAGGTGTTTAATACTGTCTACTTTTATATATATATATATATATATATATATATATATATATATATATAATTGTACTCCAAGAGCTAGGTTATTTGAACATTTACTGCAACTCTGAGTTTCATGCTTCTTGAGAAGCAATCATCAGGCAACTGCCAGAAATAACGGTTACAATCACAGAAATTTGAAATACAGAACAACGGATACGTACGTGACGTCTAGACATGTCATTGCATCTTTACATTTTTTAACATGAATTTCCTAACATGTCTACAACACGATGACAGCTCATTTCTTTTGTTTAGACTTGCCATTTCCGGTTTACAAATGATAAAATACTTTTCCCACAGACACAAATTGCATCTCTTAGTTACATTGGAGTAAGAACTAGCTTGTTTTATCTTGCACCATTTGATGTTATACTTAGCGTTCTTGTCTTTAAGACTCCATATGTACTTACTAAGTTCGGTAGCATGTTTGTAACGCTCGTTTCGGAATGAGCTTACATGGTTTCTATAACGCAATTTGAACGCAGTGTCACAGAGTCCAATGTATGTTTCCTTTGTGGTTTCTGTGGTGACCTCGGCCTGATAGATGACGCTTTCCACATTACAGTTACCATCCATGGGACACTCGTTAGGTTTCCTACAATTGCAGCTTTTCTTAGTTAGATTATTAGTGCGTGTGGGTTTACTAATTACGGCTTTGTTATGGTTGGTTATGATTGTTTTAATGTTGCCCATGCAGCTGTAGCTTAATTTGATGGTGTTACGGTTAAAAATTTTGTGAAGTGGGTTAGATTTGGGGAAGTGCTTATCAATTAGTGAAAGGAAGCATTTTCCGACGTTTGTTTCCACGTTCCTGCTATAGGGCGGGTTAAACCATGTAATGTTCCGTTTTCTGTTTCTCGGTGGACGTGGCGGCTGGTTTAATGTGGCATTGAATGACAGGTTATAGCGATATCCGCTTTTGTTGAGAGCTTCCTGGTAGCTTCCTGGAAGCTCTCAACAAAAGCGGATATCGCTATAACCTGTCATTCAATGCCACATTAAACCAGCCGCCACGTCCACCGAGAAACAGAAAACGGAACATTACATGGTTTAACCCGCCCTATAGCAGGAACGTGGAAACAAACGTCGGAAAATGCTTCCTTTCACTAATTGATAAGCACTTCCCCAAATCTAACCCACTTCACAAAATTTTTAACCGTAACACCATCAAATTAAGCTACAGCTGCATGGGCAACATTAAAACAATCATAACCAACCATAACAAAGCCGTAATTAGTAAACCCACACGCACTAATAATCTAACTAAGAAAAGCTGCAATTGTAGGAAACCTAACGAGTGTCCCATGGATGGTAACTGTAATGTGGAAAGCGTCATCTATCAGGCCGAGGTCACCACAGAAACCACAAAGGAAACATACATTGGACTCTGTGACACTGCGTTCAAATTGCGTTATAGAAACCATGTAAGCTCATTCCGAAACGAGCGTTACAAACATGCTACCGAACTTAGTAAGTACATATGGAGTCTTAAAGACAAGAACGCTAAGTATAACATCAAATGGTGCAAGATAAAACAAGCTAGTTCTTACTCCAATGTAACTAAGAGATGCAATTTGTGTCTGTGGGAAAAGTATTTTATCATTTGTAAACCGGAAATGGCAAGTCTAAACAAAAGAAATGAGCTGTCATCGTGTTGTAGACATGTTAGGAAATTCATGTTAAAAAATGTAAAGATGCAATGACATGTCTAGACGTCACGTACGTATCCGTTGTTCTGTATTTCAAATTTCTGTGATTGTAACCGTTATTTCTGGCAGTTGCCTGATGATTGCTTCGCAAGAAGCATGAAACTCAGAGTTGCAGTAAATGTTCAAATAACCTAGCTCTTGGAGTATAATTATTCATAGCTCTAGCTCTGCTATTGAGCACTTTATAGTAGATGAGGATTTCTTTCCACTTTTTCGGTTATATATATATATATATATATATATATATATATATATATATATATATATATATATATATATATATATGTAATAAGGAAATAACTTCTTGAGGCATATGTGTTTCTAATCGGTTTTATACTTTAGTTTGCAATCTCGTAGAAAACCAATGTTGCTTTTGATGCGAATAAACTTTTTGGCTGTACGATAATATCCCGTACGAAACGAGCAGATCTGCAGCAGATCTGCAACAGATCTGTTTTGACAAAAACAGATCATCTGCAGACTAATTTATCGTCTGCAGAGTCTGTTTTCAGTCTACTGCAGACGCTGAGCTTGAATACACTTCGCGATGTTAAGACTGCAGACGAAAAACAGACTAACAACAGATCTGCAGATTATCTGCAGCGTCTGCAGATGATCTGCAACACGTTGAAGCCCAAAAACCGGATCGATAGATCATCATTGTATCGTGACTTCGGTATAAGCCTTAGTTGGATCAGTCATTACTGGTGTGTTTTGAGATAAATAAAATAGTTCGATTGTACACATAAAACGATAGTCGAAAATTTAAAATGCGTTAGTATAAAGAGGCTTATAAATGGTCAGCCACTTACATACAACGTGTTAGTAAATCAAATGTTACGTCGATTGAACACTTAAATGAAAGGATAAAATACTCTTTCGACCTTAATTTATCCTTATTATATAGCAATTAGGCACCCATACCTGACACATTCTTTCAATAGAATTTAAGAGCAGTACTGCAGGGTGCATTGGTGTTAAATTCTCAGTTCCAAACGCTCAGGGAAAAACATTTGATCGATCGACATATCAGTGTTGATAGAACAACGATACGAAAGTTGAAGTCAACACGTGAATGAATCATAAAAAGTGCAATAAGATGGTTAAATTACTGTACTGTGATTATTTTTCTTGCCTACATCATGAGATGTTTTTCTTATCAGTTGTCGTGATTGACGTGAAGGTCATGCCGACGCTGAAATCGAAAACACTCCGGCGCTCCTCAGATCTGATCACTTTTCTGGACATTCAATAAGCTACGGACCCATGAGCACTAAAAGGCCGTTTACACGACAGAAAAATTTGGGGCCGGACTCGTCAAAAAAGCGGTACGGACCCATAAATTTTGTAAAGAAACACTGGAGTTTTCACAGGGCCATAGGCGCCTATGGCCCTGCAGAAACTCCAGTGTTCCTTTACAAAAGTTATGAGTCCGTAACGCTTTTTTGACCGGTCCAGAACCAAATTTTTCTGTCGTGTAAACGGCCTTAATTAAGGAAGTTTCCCTTCTTAAGTATCATTATCTTTGAAGTTCAACATGCTTCAATTTTAGTGCCGGGGATTAACCATGCTCAACTTGATTAGTGGCGTAATCCATCTCAAAATAAGATCATTAAAATCTGCAATCATTCCATTTTTAAAAGTTTTTGTGGCTTTGAAAGTTTGAGTCGTTACTTTCTTATCCCTTTGGAAACATAGACATAGTCAACTTGTCAGTAAAAACGTTGCGTGATAGCGGTAAAAACGCTTGTGGTATAAACACGATAATCAAGGAGTGACTGAGTTCCGAGGGTCAACGTCACATTTTCTGCCTATATAAGGAACCTTGGAC
>NC_090889.1:41631541-41644041 GCF_036669925.1 Montipora capricornis
ACATTACTTTATGGTGACAAATGGATCTGTGCGTAATCTTTAAATTTAAGCTTGATTTTTCACAGGATGAATGTTAAAGCTCATTTAATGTTATTTATTTGTCTACTTATTTATTTATTTATTTATTTATTTATTTGCACAGGGACGTTATTTAGTTGTCCAATACAGTTTATCTTGTATTTTCACGATCCAGGTTCTTTATAAAGTACACCTACATGGTAGCTGCCAGTCAATCCAAAGCAAAGACATACCGAAATGTCTCAATATTTCCAATTATACCTTTCACTTGTTTCGTCATATGTGTATAATTGCTGGCTGCGACTACTTGGAATCACTTCCTGGTATTGGAATCAAAAGAGCACACAATTTGATGAAGAAAGTTGCTGCAGCAAATGGTGATGTGAGGAAAGAATGGAATTTTTTAAATCATTTAAAAATTCAGTGAGGTCACAGGACTCTATATTAAATAATTTATATAGAAATAAAATAATTTCCTGCTGTTATTAAACAGTCAAATGCCCTCTTTATTGAATACAAGCTTCCTTGCTGGGCTCACACAAACTTCTCAGTTTATTGTCTGTTTGTTTGCTTGTTTTTTTGGATTTCTTTGATTTCTTTTACAAATGAAATCAAACAGTTTAAATAGTTGTTCGTGAATAAGTTATTAATGCACAACTACAGTTCTTTTCAAGGTTACCACAAGTACTTGGTGTAAAAAGTCTTCATGTACCGGGTCCTGAGTATCTTCTGAGATTTGATGAAGCAGATCAAATGTTTCTACATCAGGTGGTATTTGATCCAAGGAACCTGAGGGCTGTACCACTGAATCCTATATTAGATGAGTCTGAGGCACCACCAGAGCTGTATCCTTGTTTATTATCATTTTTATACATGTAGGTTCTTTTAAAGCACACTGCTTACATTGAGAGTATTTCCTGCTCAAGGCCTTTTAATGTTGTGGACACCATTTCAGTTTCAAAACCTGGGGTAGAACACTGGGAACTAGGCTATATTATTCTCATCTCAGTTTTATAAAAGTAGAAAACCTGTTGTCAATAACCTTTACTTGGGAAAGCTTAAACATAGCCAAGAGAAAGTTGCCTTTTGCAGTACCTTGGTTCTCCACACCTTGCAATATTTACTGTTAATCCTTAATGCATAAAAAGGCAATTACTGGTAAATGAAAATGATCTTCTTGATATTTGTCTGGGAAACACTGACACAGACACAATAGCTGCGGTTACACTAGCCATTTTGCCCTTGGGTAAGTGGCTTTTTCCCACGGGGAAGCAATTTTTTATGTTTGACCGATCTGCCCAAAGGAAAATTTCCTGTGGGAAACTTCCATGGATACGTAAAAAAGAACAAAAGAATTGCCCATGACAGTTCCAGATGTAAGTCTTATGGTTAACAAAACCCCAAAGCGGCTCAACCAATCACAAGATTGCCGAACGCGAGGAAAATACGTGCTGTGATGAATTGTGTGAACAACTGCGAACGTGGAAATACCCAAGCACGCCTTTTCTGGCCAGCAGCAAGTCGACGTCTAAATTATAAATTGGAGAGTTGCAAGGACTAGAGAAAGCGTAACTGAAGTCGACGTCTTTGTTGCCTTCTTAAAATGAAGCGATGAATTGCTGAACTTAATCGAGGTGGACAGTTTAAGAGAAGCGCCGATCGTGACAATTACCGAAAATAAGCCGAAGAAAAGTTTGTCGTTCAGATGTAGATCTTCGATGTTTACTTTTTTTTTTAGATCCTTAATTTTAATGTATTTTGTATTGTAATTAGTTTTTCAAAAACCATTTAGTGGAAAAACTAATAAATCTCATCTTGTCTTATCTTAAAGGTAAGTTTCCCACCAAAACAGGCCAACGCTTACCATCTCCTTGGGTAATATGCAATTGTGTAACCGCAAATGGGGATTCGATCATGACCCAGGGTAAACCTAACCCAAGCCGTAACCCCAAGGTTCCCCATGGGCAAGAGGTCTAGTGGAACTGCACCTAATGTATAGTTTCATATTTCACATTGGAAGATGTACAGGTAATAATAATCATTCTCATGAAAAATTTGGACTTGGTCCCAAGCACGATATAAGCATTATAAACAGTCACTACTTTGTTCATATCCTTTAATCTTAAAATTAAAATCCAACTCTTAAATCATTGGAAGTTGTTCTATGAGAAGTATGAAATGGAAAGCCTTGTTTCTTAAGTGCATAGAAATTAGAATTTCTCCTTCATCAAATGAAACGTTCAAGTGGAATACTTTATTTTCTTTGATTAAACTTCAAGAAAACTAATTTTGCAAAATGTGCATGCATCAATAATTATTATCATTATTCTTTTATTATCTACTACAGGGTCCAGACAGTATATGGGGATCCAGAAAATTGCTTCATTTGGAATGTGATGATGAATCAGGTAATTTAAAATTGACCGGCATATGTAAATACAGCAAAAAATAAATACCTATTGCCAATCAGCGATATAAACAGTGAAATGGTTAAGTCACAATCAGGCCAAAGTGTCCCATATCATTCGAGCTTACCTCGGTGTCTGCTGCTTGACGGGACTAGTAATATTGCTACTCCCCCCTGGATGCCTGGATGGGATGCTGGTCCATCACAGGGTTTTCACCCAGCATTTACACCCTGGTGCAGATGACTACAGTAGACAATATGAGAGTTGGGCTAGAATCCAGGCTGCTTGATGTGGAGTCCAGCACACCCCACACCTTACACAGTAAAGAAATAAATCCTAATTCTAAATTGCATGCCACATTCTTCCATGTCCACAGATGACACAGTTGAGGATCATGGTTATGTCCAGCCAGACCTACACAAAGACTCCTGCAGTAGCATAAGAACTCGCTCTCAACGTGAACAAATTGCTAGCAGAGATGCGATTGCGACCGAAGTGGACCAAAATCCCATATCCTGGGTGGTGCCACGTTTCCCTGTAATGACTTAGCAATTTGTAAAAGTAAAATATGTGGATGGAGACAGTGTGTTAATTGGACTGATAAACTACAGTGACTGTTTACAACATGATGAACTTCCGACAACAATTTCTTAATGAACTGCATGAAAACTGGGAGGAAATTTCGACTTCTGAAAGTGAGGTTTCCCATATTTCAGAAACCACTTCCAGCTCTGCTGAAAGTCAGTGAAATCTGTTACTGAATATAGTACTGAAGAAAATGGCAGCTCTGATGATGTGGAAAGTTATTGGGGTAGCCCATTCAACAAAAACACCAGACCGTTTGGACGAAGCTTTGACAAAAATGAAAGGTGGAGAGACAGTTTCAGCTATGTTAAAACCTGAACCAGAGAATGAGTTTGACAGGGAAGCCATAGCAGTCCATTTAGACTACGGAAATGGACCATGTTTTATTGGTTACATTCCACGGGAACTAACTAAGTATTTACATCCTTTACTTGAAACCAGACAAATTACACAAGTCAAGGTTGAGGATATAAAGTTTCGAACGTCATTTTCAAAGTTTGGACTGTACATAAAAATATTTATCACTAGGATAGGTAGGAGGGAACCTTTTGTTGTGCGAGCTAGTTAAAGTGTACGCTAGATTAAAGGAAAACAAAACAAATGGTTATAATGATGAGATACAGTGTAAAATGGTATGACAACATGTAAGGGTCACATGACCAGTTTTTTACCGAACGTTTTTTTAATTTGTTATGGAATATGACTTAAAGAATAACAGAAATTGATTTTGTAGAAATGACATATTGAAGAAATTTTCATCTCTTAAATTAAAAGTTGTATGGAAAAAGTTAGAGATTTATTTTTAATGAAAGACTGGTCACAGGCTACAAAGGCTTTTCTCATAATACAAAAGAAAATCTGTATAAATCATGTTGGAAGTTACAGTTTTTTATGCAACCTCTTGTAAATTTATGTTATTACTCTAGTGCCACATTACCAACTGACAGAGGCTGATCAGAATTGCCAAGTTGGTCATTACCTCTTGTAATATAGACTGAACATAACTGTATGTAACTGTAAATTACGAAGGTTGATAACAAGATTATTTGTTTGTTCACTGTAAACTGCCATTGTTTTGTGACATGTGCAAAAACACACATTGGTATCCTATTAAGACTTTGACTAAAGGACCTTGCTTGTATTCCAGTTTACATAACAGAATGCTCAATTGCCAAATAACTTTAATTAGAGCTGGTTGAATCAGCTACCCTTGGTGGGAGCCTCTCTGGTGCAGCATGAAATTGAGCTCACTGTCAGTGTGCCACGCTGTGGAAGTGTGGCCCGACCAGCAACTTGATCGCGAATTGCAGGCTTCTCTTGCCACTTTATTAGATGGTTTCCCAGGGGTAGACCCACTTGGACTACCCACTGGCCGCTTCTTCTTCATGATTTTACCTGGTAAAATAATAGAAGTTAAATTTAATTTTTTTAAACCAAGAGATTACGCGGACTGCACGCACAATTTCGCGGGTTCGTCGTCACATTTCATAGCGTGAAAGGGAAATAGTGGCAAAAATCCAACTACTTCAGCATCGTATAATTCACTAACCAGAGGGGCGCTTAGGGGCGCCCGATCATTTTCTATTAGGAAATTAATCTACTTTGGAATGGATATTAATTTTGAAGTTTGACAAGCTTGGGTTTGGAGAGAAATCGACAAAATTTAACATCAACTCAAATTTCACGAAGCTTAGCAAAGACAGATAGTGAAGCACCGAAGTCGAGTCCTAACTTGTCTGAGAAGTTAAGTTTAGAGTCAAAAAGTTTCCAGCAGCTAGCCCAGTACCAACTCCAACTTGTCCTGTGGGTTTGAAATCGCAAAGCTAAAAACAAGTAGGTAAAAATTATCAATATTGAGACTCACTTCTTCCTAGAAGCCCGCCATGTTGAGTTCATGACCACGACAAAAGAGCGTTCGTGATTCGCTACTGCGACCAACCATGAGGCCTTTCAGACCGTGTCCAACCTCCTCTGAGCCAAAAGTAAAGTACCCTATTTATTCGATTAAGCGCCCACCCTGCATAAGCGCCCACCCTGAAGGTAGAAAAAGTTATTAAGCGTCCAGCCTCGAATAAGCGCCCACCCCCAAGAACAAGATTGCCTGACATCCATCCAGCAAGCCCTAACAGCTTCTCGCGCGGCTGACCCATTTATTTGCTGATGTTACGCTGTCGGATGTTGAGGAGGCAGCACCAGAATGTTCACTTATTGGGCTGAGAGACAATGACATTGAAGTTGATTGAAAATTATGATAGCTAAAGAGATTTCTGCGAAGACCAAACAATGAGTTGTTAGTCCTGGGCATACGTAAACTGAACAATGAACAGTGACAATTTATATACTTTAATATTTTGTCATGTTTTGTTACAAAATAAACTTTTTACTTACTGGAAATGGTGAAAATTAATTTTAATAAGCTCCCAGCCTCGAATAAGTGCCCACCCTGAAAGTCCAAAAATTAAATAAGCACCCTGGGCACTTACATGTAATTGAATAAATACGATAATCACAATGGCCAAACACAATGAATCAAATGTCGTAATATCATAAGGAACTGGCCAGAAGCAAGAAAACACAAGTGGCCAAATCGCAATTAGTTTTATTTTTGCATTTGACTGGCTGAGAGGGTGGTCCAAGATGACTTGATAAGAAATGATTGTATATAGGAGTGAAATATATCCTTCCATTAATAGTTTCCTTCTATTTATCCTTAGCGATCTGGTGATACACCTTTACTTCTTTCAAAAAATGAAATCAAGGCTGTAAAGAAGTTAGTATTTTCTGTTGTGCGGAAAACGCTGAAAATTGGTAGAGTTGATGATGCTGACTTTGAAGCGTGCGATGTGGACCTACAATCTGTTCTTGTCTGGGCCATACGAGAACAGCGCCTTCATTGTTGTGACACTGAGGACCTGGAATTCAATGTTAAACTTGATGGCCGTCCTCTTGGTGGTGAGTGTATCAACAACATATTTTAATACTGGGTGTTTTATTTCTCTGCCTAACAGTATGTACTGCAGTATTTTTATTATGGTTGTGTCATTCTATGGGTAAACAGTAATATGTTATGAGTATTTTAAATAAAACTATTTATTTTTTTGTATTTTGTATTCAGGGTAAAAATCAAGTGGCTGTAGGTCAGGCACCCATTGATTTTGCCAATAAAAGTTCTGAGAGTGCCTTGTCAGTCTACCCTATTGCTATAGGGAATTGTAAAGAGAACAGTGAGTGACTACTGTTGTGCCATCATGAACAAATTTAAAGTTTATTAAAAACGTACAAGGCATTTTGTGTTTTTTGGTTAAGAATTAAAGCAGGGATTGAAATGTTGCTGTAAAGAAAAGGAACATTCATCCATGTATCTACCAATCAGTTATTTAAGATGTAATAGAGACTCTAGACAAAAAGAGTTCCTTTTCTTTCATGAGCAGCTTCAATTGAATTTTGTGATGAATACTTTTTTTTTTGGTGTATTTCATTCTTTTAATTAAGATGAATTTTAACATATTTTCTCTTTGTCCCTATTCTTATATTAGGGCAAATCTAAAGCAATTGATTAGAAATGTTAATTGCCAGAAGAATGTCATGAAAAAACATGGCATTGTTGTGGATGGGAAAAGGTACAACATCTCTTTCACAGGTAAATAGTTACTTAAATTTGACTGATAAGAAAGGGAATGAATTTTGAAATGCTATTATTTAGTTAATGGGACTTTGGTATTTGTAAATTCTAATTGGAAAAAAAATAAGTTAAGACTAATTTACAGTTTTTTACAGGGAACAATTAATTGTTCAAAATAAGCGACGGTAAACATTGTTTGATAATTACTTTAATAAATCTTTATGGCACTGTTCAGTAGCTTACATTTTGCTGGTGTTCTAAATATCATAACCATCCTGCCATTAAATAGGGTAAGGGTTAAATCAACATTAATGCCATTGGTTTATTGGGAAATTGGACAAACTTATACAGTATGTGAAATGGTCCTTGCATATTGTTTTGCCTCAAACATGTATTATGAATTGTTTCCCCTTATATGACCTTAAGTGACTCTGGACTACAAGGCTTTGTTGCTTCTCCTGAACAAAAAAGACGATGAGGATTTCCTCCTTGGTGGCAAAGGCTATGGAGTACAGTGTTGTGCATTTTGTGATGCAATAAGGGTAAGGTTTTATATATTAAGTTTGATTGTAACTGCATTAATTAACACCTACTTTAATTGAAAACTGCATTTTCGTATAGGGTTCAGTGACTATCTGTTTCAATCATGTCAATTATGATTTTACTATTATTGTCAGTAATATACAATGTCATGTATTTGTTTGAACTCATAAATCCTAATAAACAATGTTAAGACAAAGAATTTTACAGATATCATTATCCAGTAGCTCTACAGCTCGTTGTGGAAAAATTTGTTTCTTCCAGCATTCCTAATGAGATCAATATTTATACTGTCCATAACTTTATTTTAGGCTTGCACTTGCCATGGAGTTGCTGCAGATGAGACATGCCTGGATTGTTTAAGATCAAAAGCTAACATCGGAAGGTGAGGGTGTTGTGAGCACAACCGACTGGTAAATATAAAATAACAGAAATTTCCAAGGTCAACGTAAGCAACTTTGTTCGTTTTCAGGGGTTCAGGCCTTCGAGATGATCTCAATTTTCTTCTAGAGGAAGACTTGAGCAGCATAAATCTTTGCTCTCTACATTGTGAGATGCGAAATTGTGAGCAGCTTCTGGGCTCATTGGGTTTGTTTGCCTATCGAGTTGGAACTCTAGACAAGTTGAATGATGCCTTGTCTGAGTATGGGCCTGAAAACTGTAGAACTTTTCCTAGAGTAACAGTTAAAGAACGGAAAGGACAACAAACAGGAATAGAGAGACAAAATATACGTGTTGCATCTTTTTCAGGTACTGTCATCAGTCCTTTATTCAATTGTTAATCACCAACATAATGTAATCTGAAATATGCCAAAAGAATGAGCCCATTTTCAGAATGAACATAACTTTGTGAACATAATTGCTTACAAAGTCCTAGGAAACAACTTTTTTTAATTTTCACTCCATTTGCTATATGAAGGTCATGAAGTAGTATGGGTACCTGTGCCTTTTAATGACATTGATACAAGGTTGGTGGCCGGTATTTAAAGTCAAGGTAAATCCTTTATCAGGTTCGATGGAGAAAGAAGTTCTTAAGAACTTTGAAGAAATTGTAACAAGGTCACTCCCCCTTGAGAAAGTTGCCCATTACTATGAGGAATGTCCTGGAGCTGCAAGAGACGTTCTCCTGAACTACGTCACCTTTATTGAACAGAGGATATCGGTGGGTTGACTTATAGCAAGATTTTAAATATCTTATATTACTGAGCAGAATTTAATGCTTTATATCATTTTAATACACATGAATTCAGTTTGGGTTGAGGTGACATCTTAGGGAAGAAATAATTAAGCTTTACAAGTGAAACAATGTAATTAACAGTGTCCTTATTTGTAGTTTGCAGATGAGATACTCCAGAGGGAAACCTTTGTTAGAGACTATGGTACGCGCCAAGAAACAGTTGTCCTCAATGACACAAAAGGTGAAGGGACATCTCAAAGAGGCTCATTACCTTACTATTTTTATAAATTATTCACTGAATAATTTTTTATTGACTCATCAACCTATTCAATATTCATAACAGTTCCTTTCTCAAGACCTGAAATTGTTCTTAATAGAGCTACAGTTCAGTCAAGTATTCTTTGCCTAAATTTTCAAGTTTGTCATTTCATTTGTAATCTTATTTAATTTTCCTCATGCTCGTCCACCTACATGTTTGTTTTGAATTACACCTACCTATTTCATGTTTGTTTACCTTGGCAAACTATTATTTTAAGGTTTCCTTACCAGTTGGGATTCTTAGTGGTTTATGTTGTACTTGAAATATTTGTTTGTTTATTTACAGTGTCCCCAATTAGCACATTTAATAGTGCTAAATACATTTGACATTTAAATAAAGTTATTGCTGTTATTATTATTATTATTATTATTATTATTATTATTATTTAAGGTAAATTTCATACATTGTAATCCTGGTGTAGCTCCTTTGAGCAAGAAACTTTACCCACACAAAGTCGTCTGTCTCTCAACCCCAGGCTATGAATGGCTGGAAACAAACTTAATCAGGGAAACCCTGGGGTGCTCCAGACTACAACATTTTGGTCCATTTTATTCCTATTAAATGTTTTCACTGACGATCTGTTGGATTCTTTCTATGTTTTTGGCTGTAAGAACTAAAAGTATTCTTGGAGAACCTGAAGGAGAACTGGGTTAATAGACAAAAAGAAGTAGATGGAAGATTTCTGGAGCTGGAAGAACAGTGTGGCAATCAGGAACCCCTACCCAAGAAAAGGAAAAGAGGGAAGAAGAAAATACTGGAAGACCACACTGATCCCTTTGCAAATTATGCAGCCCAACTTCAAATTGAATTTTTTGTCAAGGTAAACTGATAGCTAACTTTAACATACAAGTAGGCTACATACACTCGATTGAGTCATTCGCTTGTAAAAATCATTGCCTGACTGGAAAATCAGTGTCGTTCAACAACCCACATTTTCAACTGAAAGATTAGCAGTTTTATTTATGAAGAAATGAAAAGTTTAGCAGCTGTAACTTTATTTAACTAATACTTAACTGTTGTCAGGTTTGCTGTGATTGGAGGGACATTGCCCACACAATGCGTGACAGGGTCTTTGAAGACCATGAAGAGCAATTGATTGATATCAATGATGTCAAGGTATTATTTGTTATATTGAAAGCAATTTTATTATTATTCTCTTACGAAGTTCTTGTGGCCATAGCCCTTGGTCCATATTTGTACATTTGCTTAAACTTTTCTAGATTTTGTTTGAATTGACTGAAAATGGCAGGTTAGCACCTTTATGAAGTAAGCTAGAAAACAATTTCAATCATGGCTTTTCTACACCTGAATGCCAAAGCTGTATGTTATTGTCAAAAACTTCATGTGCATGCTTGTCTGTAGTGTCAAAATTATTGCGTATAGAGTTAAAAATGTTACAGGTATGATAATGTAATTTCTTATATTACATTGTTGTTTGGTTTTTTTTTTTTTTTTGCTGTACTTTCTAGTGCAAGGAGTGGGGCTTTTTGTTGAAAAAGCTATTTGGTGTACATCTTGGCACTGGTGATTATGGGCACCTTGTCATAGATCACAGTGCTATGCTCCTACGGCACTTCAGGTCCTTCTATAAATATTCTGGCCAAGGATTTGAGGCTTCTCCAAGCTACACAGGCAGCTGTATTCTAAGGCAACAAATCATGATTCATCTGGACCTGGGCAGTCATGTGAGTTACAGGATATTGTATTATTATCATCATCCTTGTCATCATTATCATTACTGTTATCAGTAGTAATTAAAATTATTTTACTTTTTATAGTCCAGTCACTGTATGATTACTCCTTAGAGTGTGTCTGTTGAGGCCATAATGATATGGAATCAAGTTAAAATGAAAGGAAAATAAATTGTAATATCACATAAATTGGGTTTGAAAACAATTTTTCTTCCTATAGTGAATCAAATTCTCACGCACTAGTATGCAACCATGCTGCTGTCGTTGAGGTATTCATTCCAACAAGCTGAAAATTGCATTGTGGCCAGTAAGTATTGAAAACCGAGTATGTATCATGGATATTTTGTAATACTAAATCAATAGATTAACTCCTTGGGTGCATTTTACACATGGAGTTAAAAGCAAACCAAGTAAATAAACACTTAATTTAGTTACATGAATCTTAATGCAAAGTTTATGACATAATTGTGTAACATTAGCATTAATTGCTAGCATGCAGAGTTAATTGGAAACAGGTATGGTTTTCACTCCCTCAATCACTCTCTTTTCTTTTCTTTTTTTTTTTTTTTTTCATTCTTAGGAAAGAAAATATTTACCTACCATGGATGTGGCTGGAAAAGTGCTGGTCATGAAATGAGATCGTGGACTGGAGCTATGAAAACTTGGGTTCAAGTAATCAATAATTTATTTGAGCAAATGTTTGGAAGTGACTTCCTTACATACTGCTATGATAAAAACCATGGCACTAGGGTTGAGGACACGGTGACGTCCAGTATTTTAGAATACTGCCATGATCATTGGGAAAGTCAGTATGGTGTCCACATCCATCCACAGCCACCACAGGATCTTTCCGGCAAGTGTCACCCAATAGCTACCAACTTGGTTTCAGATACTGACATCCTGAATGAGCCAGCCCCAGTACTCAGTCCAGAATCTGAACCAGCTAAATGTAACTTGGAGTCTGTCACTTCTCATTCATCTCCTCAACCGAAGGCTGCAGTTATCATTGAGGATCAAGGTGAGACCATCTTGCCACTAACTGCCTTGCAAGTTGCAATGGCCAAAGCTAGCACAAGAGGTGAAGACGCTGCACTACACAATTTACTTCCACCACTGGCAGCAAGAGCTTCCTTGACACTCAGGCCAGTTTATGGTAAAACCTCCAATACAGATCCCTTCTTGGTAACAGAGCGTCCCTGTGAAAGTGACATCCAGAGGGCTCAGAAAGTTCTGCGTGATGCTAAAAGGGCTGGCATGAATCCTACCGGTATTGACATTGTAGGCAAGGGTCAGTTTTCTGTATCCTAAAACGCTTCTGCACACTAGCTGACACTACTCGCAAAGTATCTGCAGAAGCTAACTGGCTTTCTAACATGAAATGCTCATCTGAAGATCTCGTGCGATTACAAGATGCCCTTTGGCATCATCCTAAAAACCACCCCATAGTAAAGTATGGTAAGAAGGGATTGGATTCCACGTCATACTCTGATCTTGTTGAGGAACGGTATATCGATAGCTTTGTCATTGATATATGCATCAGTAAGTTTTTGGATGACGCCAGAGAAAATGGTAAGAATGACACTGTGTATTTTCCCACAGAGTTTTATGATTGGATGAGCTGCAATGACAAGAATTTCCAGCAGCTGCAATTAAATGAAACAACAAAGCACCTCCCAAATGTCCATGATTTGCAGCAAATTCTAGTGCCAGTTTACATGCCTAACCATTGGGGCTTAATCTTTGTTGATTTAGCCCAGAAAGAAATGTACTTTGATGATGGCCTGCGGTCAGCAGTTCCTACCATGTCCCTTCCATCAGTCAAGAGGTCATTAGAGTTACTCTCTGAAATGTACCCACACCATCCATCTTTCCAAACAAGGTTTTGGAAAAACTATCCAATGTTTCGGCAATTTGGTATGCCATCTCAGGCACCGGTTAACTCGAAAATGATTGGCGTTGGAAGCTGTGGGATTGGTGTGATCATGGCTGCAAGGGATATGATTCAGAATGGGTCTTTGTGCATCAACAACTTCCAGTGGAGATTTTCTGATATGGATCAACACAGGAAAACTTTAATGTTGCAGATCCTTGACTGGAGTACTCCATAGAACCAAGGTGTCCTACACTATACTTCCTGTCT
>NC_090889.1:41649041-41651541 GCF_036669925.1 Montipora capricornis
GCCGGCAACTCGGCAACTATTGGCAGAAAAGACGATCGAGTAGTTACGTCTGTGCGAGAATTAGCGGAGCAGAAGCGTGGCGAACCTGCTAACCGGCCGCGAAGACAAGTCGACGTCCAACACCACGTTAAAGAGATCAATCCCTTGTAAGTAGTGCGGACAGAAAAGTTTCTTGGATCAGGAACATTTGGAAACTGTTATCTCGCTTATTACCGAGATCTGCTCGTGACTGTAAAAGAGTTCAAGTCTGTGAAAAAATGGACCACTAACGACCTCAAAAAAGAAGTTCGCCAGGAAGCGAGAATGATCAGCTACCTCGGAGATCACAGCGGCGTGCCTTTGCTATTTGGTGTGATAACATCGTGCTCGAGGAACGAGAAAACGGGTCAGTAAACCCAGTAATAATAGATTTTGGCAAAGCACGCTTTGCGTCGGATGCAAAGCCTGCGGTGGCTATACCAATATCCAAAAGAGAGGAGTACCAGAAGCGCTACCCTCATATTGCACCCGAAATCGTGTGTGGAACTGGGATGCAAAGTTACAAATCAGACATCTTTTCATTTGGAAGAATCGCCCGCGCTGTGGTGGATTTGCTACCCACAGCAACTGCTCGATCAATTAATATGGCCAAATCGGCTTTAAACGATGATTCTGAACAACGTCCCTCGTTAAAGGAACTGCTTACCGTCCTGCAAAAGGAATATTTGCGGATTATTTGAGTTTTCTTCAAAAACTGTGCTTTCGGTTTTATGTTGCGAATAGAGAATTATCACGTTACTATTGATTTTTTTTTCGGCTCGCTGTATGCTGAGCAATGAAAGTAGTGTTTCCGGTTATTTGAAATTCGACTTGTGAAGATGTATTATATATTCTTTTTGTGAGAGAGCTACATGCTTTTAAGACCACTATTACAGTGTTTATATCTCCGCGGAACAGCGACATTAACTGATTAATAAAAGCGTTTTTAGGGCGTAACTAATACGTGGTTTATCAGAGTTTTATCCAGCGTAACCAACGCCGAGAGGACAAACGTGACCAAATTTCTCCTCGCAAAATATAGCTACAGCCACGCGTGTTATGTCTGGAAACCATTTGTTTTCATGTCATGAGATATTAAATTAGAATGGTTCGTGTTTCTCTCGGCATACATTTTGACGCTGATAAGTGCGAAAAAAGTAATTACTGAAAATTCCTATGCGACACCTAGATCGTAGTAAACGTGTTGAATACGGTCTCCTCTTTTTTGTTAATGATAAGCCATGGAGGAGAATTTCTCCTCCTTAGCCTAATTTGCATAATTTTTTTCGGAGGGCAAAGCTCGTCATGTGAGATGGGCGATTGACCTTAATTACAAAACCACTATGTTTTTTAATAAGATAGAACTTATTTTGGAAACGAATATCAGGAACCACATATGTTTTGTCTAGACTATCAAAAAACAGCTTTTCAGTCTGCTAACCCAAATATTTTGATTAAATTCTTTCCTCAACAAATTAGTTCCAATAAATTGTAAAAGAGTTCTTGGACTAGCATCCCAATAATCATCTTTTGTTCCTTTTAAACTACCATACAGTTGCTCATCAGATAGTCCAAGCATGTGCCTATGCGCCTCTTTTAAGGGATTTGCAAAATTGACTTTTTGATATCCGTATTCTAAAGCAATTAAATCAGCATTAGTATCTTTACCATGATTTTTTTTCCAGTAATTCCAATAATTTTCACCTGAAATCTTATATTATATTATATTTATTTTTTTTTAAAGTTTGAATGCTTTGAAATAGCCAGAAACAAACAACTTTTTTTGGCTACTGAGTTCCGAAGCGGAAATTAGTAACACATACTATGAGTTCACTACAATAGTAGTTTATATACAATATAAATCCGTCATATTCTTAAATGGTATCCAACTGTTGAAGTTATCGCTAGATCCTTTCCATTTTACCAAAGCTTGTTTCTTTTTAAAATCTCTCCAGATGACTTTATCGATTCGGAATACATCCTGTTTGGCTTTTAATAATTCAGGTTCATAAAAACTGCCTTCTATCTCTTCACCTCCGAGATCCTTTAGTTTATAACTAATAGGATTAGTGTATTTGATTTTATCGATTATAAACACTTCTTCTGTCCAGTTCGGAGTATAGCTTTTGTCGAAAGTCTTTCTTTTATATTTGCTTATCCTAACCTTATCGCCTATTTCAAATTTTGCTTTGGATGATAATTGCGAATGCTCCATATCACCATATAGATTAAAGTAAACAACTCCTTTATTCTTCTTTTGACTAGCTTCTGTAGGTGTCATTTTTTTTTAAACTATGTCTAGTGTTGTTATACTGGTTTAATATTTTAGGTAGTATATCCAAATATTTTGTATTGCCTTGGACAGTGATCTGCTTCCACATCTTAGTTTTTATTGTTCTGTTCCATCTTTCACAAACAGAAGACCTTTCCTCATTCTCAGCGGAGTATAATGTTATTTTATTCTTACCTAAGAGGTCTTTCA
>NC_090889.1:41656541-41679041 GCF_036669925.1 Montipora capricornis
AGCCCCTAGTGTTCACCGGTGACGTGAATATTCGCGTAGATGATCCTGACGACTCTGATGCCATCAAGTTTCTCGATTTACTCGACACCTATGGCCTTACTTAACACGTCAACACGCCTACTCACCGTCTTGGCCACACCCTTGACCTTATCATTACACGTGTCTCAGACGCTCTGGCCAAATCCACACCCATCTCTGACAGCTATCTCTCAGACCACTCTACAGTGCTTTGTCCTCTCGTCCTACGCAAGCCAGTCCTTGCAGTCAAGCAAGTAACTTTTTGCAAGATTAAGCCCATTGATCTCTCTAACTTTAAGAATGACATCGCAGAGTCTAATCTCTGTCAAGACCCTCCTGTTGAGTTAAAGGACTTAGTCTCCTCGTACAACACTACATGCGCTTCGATCCTAAACAAGCACGTTCCAGAGCTAACGAAAACCATCATCGAACGACCACGTGTTCCCTGGTTTAACGAGGAAATACGCTCGGCGAAGAGGGACCGGCGCACTAAGGAACGCATTTGGAGAACTTCAAAGCTAGAATCAGACAGGGCTTCATTCCTAACGCCAAGAAACAACGTCTCTCATCTGATTGAAAAAGCGAGAACTGCTCACTATAAGGATTTCGTCTCAGAGAACAGAGACAATCAGCGCTCCCTTTTCAAGGCTGCTAGTGTCTTGCTAGGGGCACCAAAACTGAACTTCTCCCCCCTCATTCAAGTGCAGCACAACTAGCCAACGACTTGGGAGAGTTCTTCATTGGAAAGGTCTCAGACATTCGAGCTGATCTCGACTCATTGACACATCTACCAGCATGCCATCTCCCAGTCGGATTTTTTTTTTTTACGCAGCTCTTTACTAACTTCACTCCAATGACACCTGAATCAGTTAAGAGGCTCATTTTGGAGGCACCAACCAAATCTTGCCCCAGTGACCCAATTCCAACTGGTGTACTCAAGGAATGTTTGGGTGAACTACTACCTGTAATAACACGGACGATCAACCTATCGTTGGAAGAGGGGAAATTTCCTTCTGAATGGAAGGGTGCGCTCGTTAAACCAAAACTGAAGAAAGCGGACCTCGACCTAATTAAGGAGAACTTTCGGCCACTTAGCAACCTCCAGTTCTTGTCCAAGCTCACCGAAAAAGCTGTTGCGCAGCAGACCCTCTTGCACATCGTGGCTCACGACCTCTTTCCTGATCTCCAATCTGCCTATCATCGCAACTGCAGCACTGAAACCGCCCTACTGCGCGTCCGTAACGACATCCTGTTCAACATGAATCGTCAACACGTCACTGTTGGTGTTCTTAGACCTGAGCGCCGCCTTTGATACCATCGACCACTTAACTCTACTAGATCGACTTGGGGACAAGTTTGGGATGGACGGTGTTGTATTAGAGTGGTTCCGCTCATACTTAACGGATTGTTCCCAGTCACAGATCTCGACCAATGGACGTTCACTACGGCGTTCCCCAGGCTTCGTGCCTTGGTCCCCTTCTCTTCTCAATTTACACCAGTCAGATATTTGACATTGTGAGCGACCACCTACCCAACGTGCATTGCTTTGCTGACGATACGCAGCTCTACCTCTCTTTTCGCCCTGACGATCAAGCCTCGCAAGATGCGGCAGTTGCAGCTATGGAAGCCTGTATACGAGATATCAGACTGGATGTTACAAGATAAGCTGAAAATAAATGATGCGAAGACAGAATTCTTACTTATCGGTACCAGGCCCCAGCTGGAAAAGTTGACATTGACTCCCTAAAGATTGGTGACTCAGTTATTACACCCAACAAAGATGCGGTCAGGAATCTGGGAAGTTGGTTTGATGAGACATTTTCTATGCATTCCCATGTCAACAATACATGTAAAGCTGGCTACTACTATCTCCACAATTTGATTCGCATAAGAAAATATCTAGATAAGAAGACCACAGAGTGCCTAGTGCATGCATTCATTGCGAGTCGACTTGACTACTGTAATTCCCTACTTTACGGTCTTCCTGATCGTCTAATTTCTAAACTTTAACGCGTTCAAAGCGCGTTCTTTATAACGCGCACTTGAAAACCGTGTGGTTGACACCTCCGTGCTAGAAATTAATAAATTATTATTATTATTATTATTGGTTGTTGTGGATGAATCCCATACGATAGAAACGTGGGCAGGGGCTAGGTAGGTAGTGGTTTTGGGACTATTTACACTAACAAGGTAAAAAACAATAGTCAGGAAATATTCAAGCATGGTTATTTCTTCTGGCTGGTATGCTTCGCTGAGCTCATACTTGTCTATTTCGGAGCAATTCTGTAATCTGGCTTTCAGTTTCAACATGCCTCGGTTTATTTATCTCTTCAGTAAATAAGTCGAAAAGCTTAGAGTACGTACAAACTTTTCGGAAGCATGTAGTGCAGATTCGAGAGGAAAGAGAAGTGTCCTTCAAAATAATAATACCGGCACGACTGTACAAATCAGCGACTGTTGGAAACCCTCTCTCTTGCAGGTTTAAAAACGTTCACGAAAGATCCTAGAGAACCATATTTTGTCTTGAGCGCACACTTGCAAACTCTGCAAAATGCATCGGCCGATTTGAAAATTTGGGGTTTTCTCCCAGATTTTCGTCGATAGATTTTTTTCGGAGTTTCTGGGTTGTCCATGACATAAGCACGTGCGAAAAGCTATGTTTTGATCTTCTCGCTTGAATGAACAATTTCCCCGAGAAGTCATTTCCGCTTACACCTGATTGGTTCATTTGGCTTTGATGATTTGATAGATCAGTGTTGGGCAGAACTGAAAAACTAGAGAGATCGCTGCAGGCTCTTCCTCTTCTTGACTAGTTACCAAGCCCTTATATTTCGACCGCGCGCCATTTTCAACGGAAGAGCCTGCTTTTGCAGGCTAGGATATCGCAAGATCGACCGAGGATTCATTACTAATCATTGTGGCTAGGTTGACATTCTCCTCTGCACAATCACGCACTTATGCATTTGATCGAAGGCTGTTAGTTCCAACATGAATCACAATCGCATCAGGGTTTTTTCGTAAAACTGGTTTGAGATGATCTCTCATGTCCATAGTAGTGCATCCAGGGAACTAGGAAACTTTGACTTTTGCAGATCTCGAGATTTTCCGTCCCTGAAAATTCTTTAAGATAGAATCACCTAATAAACTCTTCTTTTCTCTTCGCCGATTGATTTGCTGGATCATTCCTTTCACTGTCTGAGGTTCGCGTTGCTCTATCAGTGCGGTTTCTAGAGTTTGAAGTCTGGGAATGTCTCGCGCTTGTTACCTTGTTTCTTCTATCTTCACTTGCTTCGTTATTTGGCGTTGGGCTCGCATTGATGAAACTACCTTGAACCTCATTCCCAAGGGGCCCAAATCTATTGCGAGTACCAATGTTATCGCTGGGAATTGTCTGTTGACTGCGTTTTTTCTTCATACTTTTCGCCGGATGGGTGTTTTCCACAAGGGACCAACGATCATCTGCCTTTTGTGGACGGCTGTCAGATTCATTCTTCTCTTGGACAATAATCTTTAACGCCAGTCTTAATGAATCATTCTCTTGTTTCAAGGACAATAATCGATATCCTTGTCTTTTTTGCGTAAAGACGACAACAAATGATCATACCTCGCGGTATAATCAATGTCCTCAGCGGCTACCATATGTTCTTCTTGCTTTCGAATATTTGCTGACCTATTTAGAGGGATGATAACATTGATGTGTTTAGCACCACCTGTACCATCATTATTGACCGCTTAAGTAAGAAGTGTACGAGACTCAAAAACCGTGTTGTTAGGAGCCGTTGTATTATTGGTGTCCAAATATCACAGGCTATTTTTGCCCACTGATCGGCTGTAGTCGTCTGAATACTCAAGAAGGTTTTTGACAAATGTAACGTTATGAAGATTGTCGGTATCATACACGGTTTTTCCAACTGATTTAATCATGAGAAGACTGTGTGAGCCGTTGATGACCGTTATTCCATCGGCCGCGGCATATAACGCTCCATCGGCTAATTTTTGAAACTGAAATCTCACTTCCATAAATCCATGATACCAATCGAAAAATGAACTACGACCGTTTATTGTATATTTGTAACCGTTTGTTTCTTGACGTTGATTATTGCCAGGAGGCCGGATGACATCATCTAACTGAAAACGTACAATTTCGTTTCTTTGCAAATATTCATTCGCTCTAAAAGACATTATACTATTACGCTATATAATTTAACATTATGTAACATATCAATTTTTGATGTTATGGCTTATCGAAGAATTTTACGCCGTCTTTTTATACCATCGCCAGATATCAAACGATTTAAAATCATATCAGTGCTTTTCTCTTGTTGTGCCATAAAAGTGTCTTGCATTATTTTTTGTTGTTTTTTGGTCCTTGTCTCATTTTAGAAGGTTGCTTAATTATCAGATCACCTGCTTTTTCTGATGTTGATTTACCAAGTCGTTCAGCTGCATGGGATATCTCTGATTCTAATGCCTTCTTTGCCATAGGCTTAGTTTTTTTTTTCGAAAACAGCTGATGCAATACTCTGCATTCGTTTTCACATGTCGTCAACGATCAGACCGCTGCCTTTGTGTTGAAATACAAATCGACCAAGCTTTGGGTGGTACTGTAAACTCTTTTGAATCCATACGGTTTCATTATATACTACTGTTATATTATTCTTTTTAAAAACAGTGAAAAAATGGTATCTGCGCCATTTAAATTAAGCAATCTTCTTTTACCATCGGTTACCCACACTCGTATTGCAGATATAGTATTTTTGTTCGCAGGATTGAATGTTATTCTCCGTGATTCAATGGTGAAGCTATATGGTTGTAGTATGGTTGTAGTACCTTGTGCTAAAACTATTTATGATATCCGTATCACTTCCATCTACAAGACTATCGTTGATCAGGTCACAATGGATATTTAAAATACCTGTATCTTGGGATAGATTTGGTACTCAAACACCAATGGTTGTCTCGTCTTTTAATATTTTTTTTTGTCAAATCCTATTAAATCATTAAAATTTGATGTTGTTAAATCAATCTGGACCTGGTCTGGTAGTTTTATGGTCACTCTGAATGTTGTGGTGTTAAATGTTATAGACATATGTCATCTTTTTCTGTTATTTGTTTAATATAAGTATCAAAATCACGACAATTCCACACACGTGGTGAAAACGTAATATTTTGAAATGTATTTCCGTTATTGGAGCTGTATCTCGGTTGATTATCATATCCAGCTTTTACATTAAACCAAGTAAAGGTCATATTACTAATACTATTTAATCCAAGGATGTGTTGATAATTGCTATCTAAAGTAATCTTTTTGGGAAATGAATGAATTATTTTATTTATTTATTTATTTATTTATTTATAACGATTTCGGCAAGAATACACAAGTGAGCGAATGTGGAGATGAGTATAAGTGCCAGGGAAAGTCTATAAAAGGGTCTGAGACCCCATACAAGATAGACCACCCTACTAACTCATATATATAATTACACTACGATAAGGAAGTATATAATAAACGCCTACAGTGGAAAGCCCAGTCCAATAGATAATTAAATAAATACTATAGGAATACGATAATAAATAGGATTAATAATATAATTAAGATTAGATAATAAGTGATAAATCACAGACTTCTGATCAGGATATCCCAAACACTCCCGTTAAAAATTTTAGTACTAGGTGCCCGACGAACTGAGTGTGGCAGGGAATTCCACATGCCTACCATCCTGTTGAAATAGCTATATTTAAAAGTGTTCGTTCTTGCATAGTTCTTCTTTAGTGTACAGCCACCCTTTCTTCGTAGCATGTAATTATCAGATTCTTTGAAAAACTGGACATAATTGGATAAGTCAATGTCTATGTGGCCATTCAAAGCTTCATACAGAAATAAAAAATCAAAGAAAAACCTTCTTTGTTCTAAGGATAACAAGTTAAGTTTTTCTCTTCGTTGCTGGCATCAGTGGTCTTCAGAATTAGCTTAGTTGCTCTTCACTCTCTTCGCTGAATTCGTTCCAACTTCATTATATTACTTGCTTCATAAGGGGACCACACCACAAAGCAAAACTCCAGTTGAGACCTAACTAAAGCCAGGTAAATGGTTCTTAGAGTAGAAACATCTTTAAGCCCTCTGCAAGTTCTTATAATGAGTCCCAGGATCTTGCTTGTTGGCCTTGCTTGTTATCTTATCAACGTGATTGTTCCAAGAGAGATTGCAGTTTGTAACCAGTCCAAGATCACAGAATTCAGATGTTGACTCCTAAGTGCTATTATTGAGATGACGGTCAGAGAAGGGGAGATATTTTTTTGCAGATTCGCATTAGCTTACATTTCTTCACATTGAACTCCATACGATTTTGTAGACTTCATCTGTAGATGTTATCAATACCAGACTGAAATGGAGAATGATCGGCTGGGCGATTTATCACCCGTGTTGTTTTGCAGTCGTCAGCCTATAATGACACAGTGTTCCCTGGCGTAACAATTTCGTGATAAAGTCTTCAAGTCTGTTGCCAGTTATTGACTTGACTGAGTAGCTGAATAATACTATTTCTCTTTCCATATACATTATTGTTAAATTAAATTTTAAAATACATCTTAGATATATTATTATATTGAGATATATTGATTGCCGACACCCTCAATAATGTGTCCAGGATAGCAACCCCCATGTTCCTCATATCAACACTGGTATTCCCAGCTAAATTTCACCGATGACCAATTCCAATTTTTTGAGGAGCTGTTTTACATTATTGAAAAAAATAGCAGTTCCACCTCTTCGAATTCCTGAACCTTGTGCCCTTTTGACTTTATTTTCGTAATGTTTTATGTATTCATTCAGTGCAAATTGTGCATTGTCTGTTGTCGGATTTTCCATTTGACTGGCAGCTGCAGAAATTTAACCGCTTTTGAATTGTTTTGTGATATGTGACTTTTTAATTGATTCCTGCTTAATTAAGCATCGTTGATAATCTTATTAAAATATTTTCTGTTTTTTTGTTGTGTCATTTCGGGTTGATTTAATGCCTTTTCAACAGAATCATAATTTTGGACACCAAGATGATTCAATATCTCATTATCCATGTCTTCATCATCTAATGCTTCAACATATTCTTGAGGAAAGTGTTGAGGATCAACACAAACCCCTTTCTTCCCTTCTAGAATGTCCCGCAACGATTCTTCATACGTTGGCGGTTTTGGTGTTAGTTGCTTTTCTGACTCCCTTAAAACAGTTTCATCAAATAAATTATCTAGATTCATGTCTGGAACCTCATCTTCAATATCAGTACCGTAATTTGGTACTTCCCCTTTTTCAGCGGTCGTCTTTTTGGCGGATTTATTTTTAAATTACTCGAAATAACATCGTCTAATTTTGTTGTAATCGGTTGAAAAACTTTTTGAAATGATGCCTGGTTGGTCTGTTGACCAAGACCATGTTTGATGATGGTGTTTCGTACAGTATTGATTTTGTCTCCTAATTCCGATCGACTTTTTGCAAGTTTTTTCCACTTAAGTAAACATTATATTATTTGGTGACATAAAATGGTAAATTGTATATGAAAGATAACTCTCAAAAAAGAAACGACAGTTTTCAATTTACAAAACATGTTTCGACATTCTCATGTCATCTTCAGTTGCAAATGAGCTTTTAACGGTTGTCTATTTGAATTTATATTAAGGTACGTTACAAAATAACGCGTCAAAACTTGCGTACAATTTGAATATGAAATTCGAAATGCACGGAAAACAAAAATAGCGCGCATAACAATCAAATAAGAGACAAAAGGAACAACGTAAGTCTAGATGCCTCAACTGCTGATTAAAAATGGGATTTTCCCACTTAATGTGCAATGCCTCTTTAGTCGTAATTTGGAATTTTGAGGTGGCACAATCTATGATCGTGAGACATTCTGTATTACAAAAGTCATTACAGGCCCTTGATGACTGCAGGTGCCTGTAAACATGCAAAGACTTGTCCGACGGGAGATGCTCACGAGCACGTGTACAAAGGTGGCGAGTGGTCTCGCCAATGTAGCTGGCATTATAGCCAGCACACGAAAATTTATAAACGACACCCGCACATAGACCTTGCGGTACTGAATCTTTCACGCTGAACATGTTTCTAAGTTTAAACGTACTAAAGGTCAACTAAACATCTAAATCAGCTTTACAATAATGTTTGAGTGGTTGTCTTAAGTTAATCTGCGCGATTTTAGAAAACCGCCCAGCAAAAAGGAGTTTATAGAAGCACGTAGACGTTTTCCCGGAAAGCAGTAGTAGCCAAAACGCGGGGCCAGGGTCGGGGTCGGCGTCAAGGCCGGGGGCCGGGCTCGGAGTCGGGGTCTGGGTGTCATTTTTTTTCCAATTTTTTTTGTTTCAATTTTTGTCGTTATTCTCCTGTGCTATTATTTTCGAATGTTTGGCATCTTTCCTTTATTTATGGTGGATATTAGCCAAGAAAAATAAAAAAAAGAGGAACTACGAAAGCTACGAAAGGAACATTTTTGTTTGTTTCTCGAAATTAAGAGAATTTTCCACTGATTTTGGAGTTTTTGCGGGGAATATACGCTAACTCTTAGAGACAGTGAAGCCTCACTGAGCTCCAAATTTTAAAACCACATTTTTATGTTTACTTCGTAAAAACCTTCTCCGCAATACAATTAAAACTAAACAAAACATAGCCACAGTTCCACGATGGTCGTCACGCAACGTTGTCATTTGCTTGTTTTCGCAAAATTGTTCTCAATGTTGTTGTGTTTTTTATCGTAAAGTTGGATTCGATCTCTAGCTTGAGGTCCGAATAGAATTGGGTAACAAGTTCCCGTGCAACTATAAACTTTACTACAAACCGTTTGTAGTAAAGTCAGACAACAACATTGACAATGACGCGAACAAACAAGCAAATGAGAACGTTGCACAGTCGTAACACTATGATTCTGTTTTTAACGAGTAGACATTACAATGCGATTTTAAAGTGTGGAGCTCAGCGAGTCTTCGGTGTCTCTGGCAGCTGGCGTACATAAACTCCAATTTTAGCACTTTTGGAAATTCTCTTAATTTCAAAAAAAGAAACTGCGATTTTCGGAAAGATAAAGTTAGATGATCGGAAAAACCAACTTCGATTTTAAAACACACACACAAAAAAAACAAAGTCCGATTTAGCAATAAAAACAAAACACCGTAAGTTCCGTAAGTTTCTTAACTTTTTTGACTAATTTCCACCATAAATGAAGGACAGATGTCGGTCATTCGAAAAAACAGTACAGGAGAATAACGACAAAAATTGAAAGACACCCCGACTCCGGCCCCGGCCCTGGCCCCGCGTTTTTGCTACTACCACAGAAAGCCAAAAAATGCTTGATGTTGGACAGTGTAAAAATAGATGCTCCAGAGATTCGTCTGATTCTTGACAAAAGGTGCACGCAGGTGAATTTACAATGCCCATGCTGTGGAGGGCTTTGTTTGCATAAAGAATTCTGCCTTAGACTTTATACTGAAATTCTCTCATTTTAGAGTCTAGCGTGACACTTCTAGGGAGAAGATAAATATTCTTCCAAGGTAGATCGTGTGTCGGAAATAATTGTTCATATTTAGATTTTGAAATCGGGGGTTTCTCAATTTCCTCTTTAGAGGAGGTGGGAAAAGTGTTATCGTGGCATTCAGTATTTCTTACCAGGTTATTTGGCATGTCTTTTGAAAGGGTCTTCCACTGTAATGGGAAAGCGTCAAAGACACTCATAAGAACAGAGTACTCCGCACCTGTTGAGTTATAGCTTTGTAACGTACCCCACGATTTTAGTTTACCTTCATCAGACAATATATCACGCACAGTGAGGAAACCTGTTTGAAATGATGCGTGGTTGGTCTGTTGACCAAGACCATGTTTGATGAAGGTGTTTCGGTACAGTATTCATTTTGTCTCCTAATTCTGATCGACTTCTTGAAAACTCTTTTCCATTTATACACATAAACTTATTTTTCCAAATAAACTCTTTTAGCACGTCAGGTAAGGTGACAACTGGTGATTTTCTGTAATTTTCCCATTCGCTTAAGCGTTACTTATAAAATTTAGGAAGTGTCTTTGGCAGGAAACGTGCATCGTAGCTAGTTGCATTTAATTAGAAAGGAGCCACCGGAATCAGCAAGATAGCTATCGAGTAATATTTTCCAGGTGCTGTGGCTATCCACATATTTCTTCATGTAAATAATTCTTTGAGTCTTATGAGAGTTTCGATATGTGGCATTCGCAATCCACCATTTTTATAGTCGCTCATGAGGGTTAATCAATTCGAAATAAAGTTATAAAGAACCGAGTTTTCCTGTTTGCCAATTTCTTTAGTTAGTGATATTAATGAAGCGTGGAACATAAATTTAGGGATGATGATTTGAATTCTTCTGATCAATGTGAAGTTTCTCCATCGCCATGCATTGATAGACTTTTGAATAGACTTCATTATATTTTCAAAGTTTAGTTCCTGAAACTTCTGCCAGTTGTAAGCAAAAAAAAATGCCTAAAATTTTCATTGGCTTGTTAACCTTATCAATTCCGATATCCTCTGGCGAATCGCGAAAGCTGTCGAGCCAATACGCTTCTGTTTTCTCTTCATTCAATTTTAAGCCCGAAATTTCACCAAATCTATCTAAGAGGCCCTTCAGCGAGAAAAAGAACCTTGTGTTGCTAACAAAGGTAGTCAAATCGTCAGCAAAGACACTAAGTTTTATCTCATGTTTTCCCACTTTGATTCCCTTGATGTCACTGTTTCTGCGGATAGATATATTGGCGACTTCAAGAGCAATAATGAACAGTTATGGTGACAAGGGATCTCCCTTGACATCAAAAATATTAGACGCAAAACCATAGTTCACAATACAGCTTGAAATATCCGAGTAAAAAACTTTGATCCAATAAATTAAAGAATCTCCAAAATTAAAAGCTTTTAGAGTGTTAAACAGATATTTCCAGCTTAAAGAATCAAAGGCTTTTTTGAAGTCAAAAGTTGTCATTAGACCTGGAATATTGTGGAGTTTTGTGTACTCCATCACGTCATTGATTGATCTAACAGCATCAAAAATCGTTCTTCCCTTTACATATGCACATTGGCTTTCATGTATTATCTTTGGGAGGACTTTTTCGAGTCTAGTTGCTAAAGCTTTTGATCCAATCTTTTAGTCTACGATCAATAAGGAAATCGGTCTCCAGTTTTCCACATACCTTCTATCTTTGTCTTTCTTTTCAATTAATCGAATAATTGCCTGTCGTTGCGAATTTGAGAGTTTTCCATTTGTATATGCGGCGTTAAGAGAATCAACCAAAAGATTCCCCAAAATTGGCCAAAACGTTTTATAGAATTCAGCTGTTAGCCCATCATTTCCTGGAGACTTGTTATTTTCGAATTTCTCTAGAGCTTTATAGCATTCTGTGTAGGTGAGTAGTCCATCACAATGGAGGCTAAGATTATCTGATAATTTAGGTATGTTTAGGCTCTGATCAAAAGATTGCAGATCATCATTATCGATACCTGAATCCTTGCTATCATAGAGATCTTCATAAAAACTTCTTAATTCAGTCATAATAGCCTTGCTGTTAGTCACTGTTTGTCCATGTTTGTTAACTAACTTCCGTATACAATTTTTCGTATTTCTGGATTTTTCAAGACCTAAAACATATTTGTTATTCTTTTCTCCTTTTTCGTATCATGTGGCTTTGGATCTTACAATGTTTCCACGAGTAATGTAGTCATGCATGGAGTCATATTCACATTTAAGTTTTTCTAACTCCAGTTTGTTTTGCTCTGTAGAATGACAGGCAAAACGTTCCTCAGTTCTTTTAAGTCTGTTTTCAAGATCAGCAAGTTTGTTTTTTCTCTTTAGCTTTTTTTTTACTATAAGAAATAGTGTTCTGCCTAATTGTATAGTTAAGTAAGTCCCAGAGGAGTCGTCTATCATAGACATCTTGAAATTCTGTTAGCCAATCTTGATACCTAGAAGTGATAAGGTTAACGTAACTATCATCAAGAAGGGTAGTATTGAAAATCCAGTGAGAAGGATCACGAACTTTGTCCTCAATACTATTTGAAGGATGAAAGGTATAATGCCAGTTTCTTCAATAAAATCCTGCAGGCAATCACTAATCAACCAATAGTCAAGGCGTCGTTGGATTGGTTTTTTTTGTCTCCAAGTAAACTTTCTCTTTTCGGGGTTTCTTATTCGCCCAATGTAAACAAGATCGTATGCTAACTTAATATCTGTGATATTCTTTACTATCCATTTCTACATCTAAATGAGCATTGAAGTCGCCGCCGATAATGAGCTGACCACTGGGGACACTATCTGCTTCGTCCAATGTCGATAATACCCGTGAAAAGAAAGAACATTGATCTGGTATTTTGTTTGGGAAGTATATGTTTAGCAATAAAAAAAGGAGAGTCTTGAATCAACGCGTCTATAAGAACGTATCGAACGAACGTCAGTATCTGAGCTGACTTGTTGTAATTCAAATTGTAGTTTATCACTTATTAAAATTAAAACGGCTCTACTGTGGTTGGTACCGTGAGAATAGAACATTTTCCCGGGCCATTGAAACGCCATTTTTCGACAATATCAGGTGTGCTATAATTCTCCTGTCAGAAGGCGATATCGGCATTCTGTTTTTGTATCCAACTAAAAATTGTTTTCCTTTTTGCGAAGTCACGAATCCCCCGAGCATTTAGAGAAATAAGTTTAAAATTTTCGTTATCAACCGGAGGTTTATCCATAACTAAGTTGAGGGATATAAATAATTGGAAAGCGCTCCCTTCGTATTTGGGCTGAAGGTGTCAGCCCTTGAAAGGATATGTTAATAAGCCATCTAGACGAAAGAAAAACAAAAACAAAAAGGGAGCTATTGGCTGAACGTAAAGACTTCGTTACACTAAAACAACTTACTACAAATATTAACAAAAAACGAACTAAGAGAAGCAGAAAAGATGGCAGCATACCAATGAGGGGAGACTTTAATATGAGCAATCACTAGTTAATCGATTTAAAAGAAGGGTCACATAGCCAAGATGCTGCGACTGTTAAAACAATCAGTTCCGATCATGACATGAAAAATAATAAAATTATAAATGTCAAATACGATATACACAATGAAGATGCTGTCAATTTAAAGCAAGTCAATAAAGGGGTAGCTTAAACAACTCTTGAAAATAGGCAGACAAAAATAGGCCAATCACATATTTCCAGTCACAAAAATCGAACGAATGTTTTAAAATATGCAACTGATACCATCAGTGAGCTTAGCGATGATTTTTGTATTGAAGTGGACAGTCTCAAAACAGGTTTTGACCAAATGCCACACAATGTCCATAAAAATGCTTTTGCAATCGACGTCCTCAGAAAAACAGACGGAACTAGCATATGGATCTAAAGAACTAGCAGATGGATCTAAAGAAGCGCTTTGCCATAAAGTTAGCCTTGCTAAAGAGGTGCAAATTTTTACCTAAGAAGGTTTTAGAAGCATTTTATCTTACTGTAATTCTACCGACTGTCACCTATGGGATACCTTTGTGGGGATGCTGTAGTAATAAGGAACTGTTTAATTCAGTAGAAAAGCTACACAGTACAGCTGCGAAGATAATTTTTAATTTAGGATCAGACAACCCGCAGACAGAGGCCTTAAAGATAGCGAATTGGCATCCACTCTGCTACAAATATAAGATTGCATTAGTAAAACTGATGCACAAGGCTCACTGGGAAAATCTGCCTTTGCCATTATGTGACAGTATAATCTGTAGACGAACATCGACATATCCGTCTAGGACACCTGATTCTGTCTGTGTACCTCGCTTCAACTCAAGATTTGTCTATTTCTCGATTAGATATAGAGGTGCCGCTCTATGGAATAACACCTTGGCCAATGATCATTCAACTGTAGACGCGAGTTGTAAAACTTTGTCAACCAAGTTGAAAGATAATTCAAGTTTCTTGAATTTTAATTTTTATGCTACGTCAATTTCTACTACAGATTTTAGCGACCATGATTATGTATACTTTTAATTGTATCTAACATATACAATCGTAATTGTCATTTAGTTTTAGCTCTCTTACCCCCTAGGGATTTTTAGTTTAGGCGTATAACAGTATGCAAATTAAGAGAATCTTATCTTATTTGTAAACACACGACCCCATAACCTTATAGCTTTAAACATTATCGTGTTTAAATAAAGGTATATCTATCTATCTATCTATCTATCTATGTATCTATCTATCTATCTATTTATCTATCATGGACATTGGGATTGGAACCTTTTCAATTTAATAAGAGACAACCTTTCATCACATTATACAGGGTTAGTGGTCATCAATCGTGCCTACCACCTCTGTGACCCAGGTTCAATTCTGGCCTGGGGTCGTATGCGGACTGAGTTTCAGTCGATCTCAACCTGACTCCGAGGATTTTTCTCCGGGTACTCCGGTTTTCCTTCCTCCTCAAAATCGACTCCCTGTCAAATACATCTGGCTGGGTTTGCATTGCTCCGAGATAACACATGGATCGTATGGCGGCAGCCGTGGGCGCCTTCACATGTATTCGGTCCGATCCTGTTGAGTCGGTTGATCCTGAAAAGCCCTTTTAGGGAGCGGTCAACTAGGCGCACTTTACATTTGCATTTACATTTACATTCACACAGGTGCATTTGAAATCTTTTTCTCAAGTACTCCAACTTTCTATGACATGGAGTTTAATAGCAGCCAAATATCGTTTTCTGCCATCAACATGAATATTGATTATCAGGCTATCAAAAAGATAACCAATATCACTATATTCGACCAATATTAAATCTATCGCACAATGGTACTTCACAAAGTATCAAAAGAAGGTTATATGTGAGTTTTAAAAGCAGTTGAGAATATATGCTGTCATAAATGGTATCAAAAATGATGCTTTACACGATTTGGACCAGAGTATTTATGATTGGGAAAAAGCTTACGAAGTATCGTCTGATGAAAAATTAACAGTGTACATGCCGACCAACACGAATGGCTTTGATATATTAAAAACATTGCATTATCTCCAACGTTATCTTAACACCTATTCACCAGCCAAAACGTTTACAATCAATGGCTCACAGAAAGTTTTAATTGAAAACAATTCAGTAATCAAACAAATAAAAATTTTACATCATAGTTTCGAACAATCATATGTGTCTCTTCAGTTTAAAATTTATTTCGGGTTCTTACTTCAACAAGACAAGATATATACAACGACCGCAAAAACTCAACTTCATCTGTGTGATGTAAATTTAACAATACCTCACGGATATTTAAAAATAAAATTAATTAATTCAAACCTACAGAATAATTATCTTAATATTTTGATAAAATACATCGTTTAAAACAATCAACATGAAAAAAAATTATCTATGTGAATAATATAAAATGACAGACAAACGCCGACACATATTTAACTGGAACCATATTTCAAAGGACTTATCACAGGAGCAAATTGTAGAAATAAAAGACACCTATAAATACTATCATAAAAGGTACTGGCTGTTCCAAAAAAAGTCATAAATATTACAAAAACAATGGATTTGACATATAAAATTTGATCAACCGGATTGGTAGCCATAGGGGCAATTGCTGGAGTTATTACACTCAATCATATCGTGTAGGGCGTGATATCAGGTTCTGGTCTTATTTTGAGCACATTCACAGAAACCAAAAATTACAAAAGAAAAATAGAGATGTGTAAATTCGCTTACACAACATTCAAAAAAAATATTTGTTGATTTACGGTCGTAACTAAGGGGGTTAAAAATTTTTCAATGAAATTCGACCTATCGATCAGATGATTACTGACATGTGTCCATCAATTTCCACCAGATTTGCTGTGCAATATGATTGAATACCCATGATTTGAAAGAAATGTTGTAAAATAAATTTGATACTGATTATTCGCTTCCGGCCATTATCGACTTGAGGTAAAACCTTTTGGATCTCATTAAATTTACCTAATATTTGGTTAACTTGAGCCCTGGTTATCTGTAAGCTTCTGTATATTATGAGCTGCAATTAAATCCATTATAACGTTTTCTAGATGATATTGGCGATTATATTGATATTGGTGACAAATTATAAAATGTGTGGCGGTTAAAAAATGCTAAAGTAAATTACAGCATTGCGTGGAAGATTTTGGGAAGGGCGGGCGCGTATTCTAACAGCGCCAAAAAATGCAACTTATGTACACTCGAGATCGAAGAAAAGTATTTTTTTCCAGTTTGTTAAATGACGATCATATCCTTATACTAAGGATATGATGAAAAAAATATTTTTGAGCTAGCTCGGTTCCCTCATTCGATTCAAAGTCGAATGACTTTTTAGTCACTCAAAAAAAGTGCTGCTCTCCATATCAGTAAAATGTGTTTTTTTTTTTTCATTTTTTTAAAACTGCCTCGGTACCCCCAAGTCCTATACTACTCAAATGCTTAGAATTAATACGACAATCTGTGTCGGATGTCAAAATTGGGTGCGCATCTAATTACGTAAATTGCTGGACATAGGTGTCATCTGATGCTTAATCGTCAACTGGGGGATTTTTTTTTAAAAATTGTTCTGAGGGAGTTACCTGACAATGGTAAATAAAACGGTGGTGCTGTAAATCAACCTTCAGTTCAGTTGATTTGAACCCAACCATTTGTACATACTATTACAAAGGAAACAGTGTCTCCAACGTAATTTAATACTCTGACTGCCGATCTGGCTGAGATTGAGGAGAGGGGTACCAAAAGTAGAGAATGGCTGCTATGGATAATTTCAAAATATCCTATCTTGGGTCCTCTTAACTCCACAGTTATCCTTGTTGGCTAAGTTTGTTCTATCAATCACCGCCATTTCTATTGCAAGTCGCAATATTTGTTGAGTCTCGGTCCTAAAACGAGTAATATTTGTACAGCTGAACATTTGCACACAAGTTTTAAAATGATATTTCAACAAAAACTCGTAAGCTTCGTTCGTCTAGTTCCAATAACTTAGTCGTTCCAAGATTTAACTTAAATAGTTATGGCCGTAGGGCCTTTTCAGTCGCGGCTCCTCTTCTCTGGAATACACTTCCTATTCAATTGAAATCTGAACTGAGTTTAGATGTTTTCAAGTCTAAGTTGAAAATCTTTCTTCTCAATGACGTACATAAGTGAGTAAATTTTTATGTTTAGGATTTCTTAAGTTCTTTTGGATTCAGGTATATATAAAAGTTTATTTTCAATTGTCCTTTTCAAAAGTACTTAGAGCTTTTTTTTACTGTGCTGGGCCTATATGAATGAACTTTATTATTATTATGATTATTATGATGATTATTATTATAATAATTATTATTATTATAATTATTATTATTATTATTATAAACCTTAGGGTTCTCTTAAGACGATTGTCCTCTTACTTGGGCACTTGTTTTCATTGCAAGTTCGGCTTCTTTCAATAGGAGGATCATAGTCGCAGTGTTTCTGTTGTTTTTGTACTCCTCCCCCGCAAGTCCTGGAGCAAGATCCCCATGCAGTCCAGGGATAACACCCTGTCAAGGAAACAAGAATATTTATCAAAAAAGTGAAAGTGCATTGTAATCTAAACTATGGTAGACTTTCATTTACCGGACTAAAATGGCGGAGGACAAAAGAACCATTGTTATTCCGATTAGGCCTTGCTAATGAGGTATTGTTATGTTCACTTTGTTCTTTTGTTTTATGGACATTAATTATTTCGGATCCGGTATATGAAAGACCAGCCAAACAATGAAGGAGCTAGTAACTGATGGGAATGTTTTAAATACAATTATGAGAGAAAATGCTACAATCACTTCGTAAAATGTCTTCCTAATAAATAATTTGGTACTTTTCATTCTTCCAGTGACTAGGAAAGAATGTTGATTCATAGAGCATGATCTTTAGTTTCACTTTGAAACTGCACCAATGCTTGTTTTGGCTTAAAACCGTTTGCCTGGAACAATTTCCGGCTGGATCTAGAACTTGTTAAAAAGTAAACGATATTTATGGTTTGCCTGGATGCTACCATTGTTTTCAGCTAAGTAAAGACAAGTGACGGGAAAACTTGTACGAAGTGTTTTCAAAGCTATCAACGTGTTTTTGTCATGCAGTCGCTAAGCTAGAGACGGTTGACATGCACGGATTCCACCGAAACGCTGGAAATTTAATTTAACGCATCTTACTTGTAAGCATGCTGTTGGTTTGTTTGTTTGTTTGTTTTTTTCAGCGTTTCCTTTTCTTTTTTTTTTTAGCTATGTAAACAAAGTTTTGAATGTGTTAATTAGCTTAACCCTTTCATTCCCACGATCACAACGTTCATTATACCTACTAGTACCACAGAGTTATTTGTTTGGTAGTAATGAGAATCTGTGTTATATTGACGCGACCCCTGACGATCGTCGACATTGAGTGCAAGATGGGGTTTACCTCGGTGTAAAAACCTGTAAAACTTTTTCTTTGTTTCGTTAGCTCGTGGTAGGGTTAGGTTATTGTTTGACGGTTTTTTGCTTTTTTGTTTTCCTTTGTGTTACGTCATCTGTGAGTTTCACAGGTTTTTACACCAAGGATGAGCCGCAAGACGGTGTCGGTGATTGAGATGAGCTACCCTTAGGCGAAAAACAGAGAGGCGAAAACAATAGAGAAGACATCCAAATACGAGCCACTCAGTTGGGAACTGCAGAAGAGATGACCTAGCCATCGCTTGACGTTTAGGATGAACAGGCCAACAAGCTCACAAACGTCCGCGCCGTCATAACTGCCCATTGTCACGTCAAAAGAACTGTTGTCTTTCTTAATCGACGCATTGCCATTGTTGAAGAGTAGCGATTTTCTTGAGTGCATGATAATGTCGATGTCGCGGACCGGTAGCACTTACGGAAAAGAAAACATCGGTCTTTACAGAGACGACGAACTGGCAGTATTCAAAAACACCACGGGTCCACAGGCAGAAAGAATAAGAAAGGACATCACGAGACATTTCAAAACCCACGGACTGAACATCACAATCCAAACTAACCTCAAGATCGTCAACTTCCTCGATGTCACATTTAACATCAACAACGGAACGTATTATCCCTACAGAAAGCCTAACGACCACCCTATATATATTAACGTTGAATCCAACCACCCTCCTAACATCACCAAGCAGCTACCCGACTCCGTCAACCGTAGAATCTCAGACATTTCCTGCAGCGAAGAAGAATTCAACAAAGCTAAGACTACCTATGACGACACCCTCAAATCCAGTGGATACACAACAAGCCTTTCTTTCAACAAACACAGACAAAATGATCGACCAAGTAGAAACCGCAAGCGTAATATTATCTGGTATAATGCTCCTTTTAACGGCAGCGTGAAAACCAACATCGGCAAAACCTTCCTTAAGCTCGTATCTAAACACATCCCCCAACAACACAAGTATCACACCCTTTTTAACATGAACAACATCAAAGTAAGCTACAGCTGTATGGAGAATATGGGAGCCATAATAAGCAGGCATAACAAGAAGATCTTATCAAATAACGACACCAACGACAACAACGACAAACTATGTAACTGCAGATCTCAACAAAATTGCCCTCTCGACAATAAATGCTTAACCACCAGCCTGATCTATAATGCACAAATAACATCTACGACAGCTAATCAAACCACTACCAAGAACTACATCGGGCTGACAGAAGGAACTTTCAAACAAAGATACTCTCAACACAAGTCAACATTCACCCACAGGAAACTTTCTAATAGCACTGAATTATCAAAATACATCTGGCAACTCAAAGACAGCAACACCTGCTTTACAACCAGGTCTATCATCGCAAGAGCCCGCCCCTATCACAATTCAAGCAAAAGATGTGATGTATGCTTAGCAGAAAAACTTCACATAATGAAACGCAGCAACAACAATCTACTGAACAAACGATCCGAGCTTGTATCCAAATGCCGACATGAAAACAAGTTTTATCTCAAGAACAATTGACGCTTATCCTACACAATAGCTATTGTATTGCGCTTGTTTTAACTCAGCCAGTCTTACATTTTGTAATAGTTCCGCCCTTCTCACCCATTGTAATTAGAATCCCATTGTTCTACTTATCGTAAACATGTATATATAGCTAGCTAATAAGTCTGTTCTTCATTAAATCTGCCTTGTGAGTGCATACACACAAAACTCAAAGTCGCAGGGAATCTTGTGTATTTTCATTTAGTCATCTATACCGGTAATTCTATACACCGCTCTACACGAACATGTATTGAGCACTCTTAAGCAGTGTTTGCTACAGTTTCTCATTATTAATAATAATAATAATAATAATAATAATAATAATAATAATCCGGTAAACCAATCAAAACTCGAAGTAATTACACGTAGCCGACACAAAAGGCGGGAAAATGTGCAAGCGCGAGCCACGATTGGTTTTGGTTTCACTTCTGATTGTTTGAAAAAATGGCGCGAGAACTTTGAACCAAGCAATGAGTGAAGTAATCATAAACCAAAGCAATTTGCTAATTACTTTCGACAGTCGATTTAAAACCGCTCTAATAATAATAGTAATAATAAATTAAGTATAGGTAATCGCATGGGGCCGAGTAAAATTAAGGATTAATATCACGCGTGTTTTCAGAAGTTGCTGAAATTGCCCGAAAATTGTTGAAAACACAAGTGACATAGAGGACAAAATTTTCTTAACACTAATAAGGCACCTCGAAAAACACTCAGCTAAGCGGAGTTAAAACACTTGTTCGCTCGGAAGCAAAACGACTGACAAGCAGACAAGCAAGTCAACTTGCTCTTTGCGTCCAAAACAAGTATAGATGATTGTTATTTACATCCACTCGAGAGGAAAATACGAGTTTCATTCCTGAACAACAGTAACAACGAAGAAACCAACTCAATGTGGGAGAGGTACGTTCAGCCAATCATGAGCGAGAATTTTTGGCGCTTGACCAATCGTGAGCGAGTAATTTTGCCCTCTTCTCAAGCAAAATTAAGAAAAAAATGCCCTCTTCATTGACAAATCAGTATTTGGTAATTTTTCCCTCTATCTTATAATAATAATAATAATAATAATAATAATAATAATAATAATAATAATAATAATAATAATAATAATAGTGGAGCTGCACGGGCGCCGAAGACGTGTGCTCGCGGAGCACCACAGTTAAGAAAAGATGGTAACCCATCGATGCGAGAAATCTTGGTTTTACATCCATGACGTCATGAACGTCCGTACGTCCAGCCCTCCATGTATGCCAATGTGACCAGTATCATGCTATTTTAAAGCATACATCTTGGACATCCATCTTTGGATTAATTGACACCTGACCACTATCACGTGACCACATTGCGAGCTCAATCTTAGAGCTCTCCGAGGTCAGCTTTTTCTTTTAAGTTGACCGCTTACCAGGTACTGGTTTTCGATTGGATTGCAGGCTCAAACCATGTTAACTTACCGGAACATAATTCTCGCGCTTTCTGTGGCTCGACGCGGCTACACAGCCATACTATATATAAACGAAAGTTCTTACACAGTCAACGCTTTTCGTGTTCATGTGGAAAACGGTTTGGAAGATGTTTTGTTTCTGCATTTTTCACCGGTTTCAATCCAGTATGACATATGATGATATCTGTGGCCCACACTGGTGGCTACGCAGTTATTCAAGTCAAGCATCGGCGGGATGTAAACTTAAAGCTGAGTGTTTATTTTTAATTTGCTTAGAGCTGCTTTTTTCTCTGTATTGCAATTTTTGGCATATCTTTAGAAGCTCTGATAAGGTTACATGATGCCTGGAGGACCTACGTCTAGAACAGAAACGAAAGGACTAAGCGAAAGAGAATGACAACGACAAAAAAAAATACCAGTAATAGCTCATACTTAGCACACAAATTATTTCCTTGGGCACTAAACCGTTTGTTATTTTTAGGATGCCTTATTTAAAGTGGATGCGTATTTTTAAAAGGTGGTTTAATCGGTTCTTCCTTTGTTCAGGAATGAGAATGAAACTTTTATTGTCAACAGGAATTAATCTGTACTCTTTGGACATAAAGAAAGAGTTGATTTGTTTGTTTGTTTTCCTCTAAAATGCGAGCAAACAAGTCCTTTTTTAATCCGTTTTCCCAACTTCTCTTCGTTGTGCCTCTACAGTGACAGGAAAATTTTGCTCTCATGTGATAAACTCGTATTCGCAATGAGTTCTCGTAAAATAAGAGGGAAATCTCATTAGCTTGTGTTTTCAGAAGTTGTGTAAAGCACCCAAATTAAGTGTTGGAGCAGATCGTGTTTGAAGTTCGTCCTTTCTTGGTTGCAATGCCGTAGTTTGCCGATTCGTGTACCAAGCCAACCTGGCGTGTTTCAATGAAATACATCAAAATGTGAATGATCTTGTTTTCAGAGATAAAGTGGAATAAAGTACACCTGTAAAACTCTTCTTTGACCTTGAACTGACAAAGTTGTTTTTAGGGCTCTTAATTTCA
>NC_090889.1:41686541-41699041 GCF_036669925.1 Montipora capricornis
ATACGTTGAGATCTGACATCATCTCTTGTAACTTAAGTAAAAACTGCTTATATGAATGAATAATATATAGATTTAGCCAAGACTAAAAGCGCAGCTCCTGGCTTGTTTATTTTTACTGGCTGTAGGATTAGTGAAAATAAAAGGCTTTGGAACTGTCCGCCCTTTGGTTTTCCCGGATATTGCTTAATTATGTAACATTTTCTTCGCTGCCTAACTAGTGAATTCCAAGGTTAATTTCACCCGAAGATTGCGGATGCTAAAAAGTGACATTAATTGTAAAGATAGAGGAACCGTAGCCAGGGTAAAACATATTAAAAATTATAAGAAAGCGTTCACTGGCTATATACAGTTAAAAACTTTCGAGCTTTCGGCTGTCAGGCTACAGCCTTCGATGGAAAAGCTTCCATTGAAGGCTGTAGCCTGACAGCCGAAAGCTCGAAAGTTTTTAACTGTATATAGCAAGTGAACGTTTTTTAGAGTTTTAATATTAATTTTAAAGTCCTCTAAAGATACGTTGAGGTCTGACATCACCTCTTGTAACTTAAGTAAAAACTGCTTATCTGAATGAATAATATATAGATTTAGCCAAGACTAAAAGCGGAGCTCCCGGCTTGTTTATTTTTGCTGACTGTAGGATTAGTGAAAATAAAAGGCTTTGGAACTGTCCGCCTTTAGGATAGGATAGGATAGGATAGGATAGGATAACTTTATTTAGACACGGTAAACTCATCAGTCACAACTATAAAAACCTAATTAATTACCAGAATTATTACAAAATTATACAACGACTACAGCTACATTATTCAAAATTGCTGCTCTAAATGTTCAATACATGTAACTATAATATTAAATGACAAAATAAAAACCTGCTTTACATGAGTGCTGTGTATAGAATTGTAGATTAACTTGATGAAAAGAAACGCTCGCAGCCAGCCCGGAACGCTTTAAGGGAGTCAGCCTGCCGCAATTAGATTGGTAAATTATTCCAAAGAACTGCTCAAGCGTAGCTGAAGCTATTTTTCATATAGTTTGTGTGTGGCTGTGGGATAGCTAGTTTGCCCTCTGTGTCCCTTAAGGAGTAACTGAAGACGCTACTACGGTCAACAAATTTGGGACTAAGGTAATCGGGAGAAAGACCATTAAGCGACTTACAAACCATCACAGCCTTATGGATTTTTCGTTGAGAATCAAGTTTTATTCATCCAAGTTTTTGGATAAGGTTATCAGCGTTGGCATCATAGTTCGAGTAAGTGAGTATACGCGCAGCGCGATTTTGAAGTTTTGTAAGTTTACTGGCTAGGTTTTTGCCGCAACATCCCCAGACAGGATCGCAGTAATCAAAGTGAGGGTGTACTAAAGACATGAAGATTGATCGGAGCGTCTCATGTGGAACGAAAGACCTCACTCTCTTCAACGCTCCAATACCAGACGCGATTTTCTTACATAAAATCTCAACATGAACATTCCAGGATAATGTCTCATCAATATAAACACCTAGAGATTTCGTAGAAGTAACTTGAGTTTTAGGTGCACCGTCAATCATAAGTGACGGAGGGTTGTGAAACGTGCTTAGCCTTTGCCTTGATCCGATCAACATAAAGTCAGTTTTAGATGCGTTAACAGTAAGCTTGTTAGCAGTTAGCCATTTTTCAACTCTAGCAAGATCGTCATTTAAAACAGTGTTAATATTTTGGATGTTATCACTAGCAAAGGTTAAGTGTGTGTCATCAGCATACATTCGAGGTTCAGAGTTTAATAGACAGTTAGGTAAGTCGTTAATATATATTATAAAAAGGAGCGGACCCAGAATTGTACCTTGAGATACACCACAAGTAAGGAAATGGCCCCCAGAGAGAGAACCATTTATAAAACATCGTTGTTTTCGGTAGCTCAAGTGTGATCTAAACCAATTTTATGAAGTGCCATGGACACCATATCTCATAAGTTTAGACAAAAGAATATCGTGATCTATGGTGTCAAAGGCTTTCTTTAAATCCAAGAAAACGACTGCGTTTACAATACCCTGGTCAATGTTGTAAGCCCAACTATCGGTAGATTCAAGTAATGCAGTGACAGTGGAATGAAGAGGTCGAGATCCGGATTGGTGTCTTGAAATGAATTTGTGTGTAGTAAGGTAATTATATAGTTGATCATAAATGATTCTCTCAAAGACTTTAGCTACAACTGGAAATACTGAAATTGGGCGGTAATTATTTAGATCTGAACGATTACCCTGTTTAAACAAGGGGGTCGATGACTTTCGAAAGTTTCCACTCATCAGGGAAAATTCCAGAAACAGATTGATTAACGATAGCACAGAGTGATTCGGCTATTAAATCAGCACATATTCGTGCAAGAGTTTTGCAGATATTTTGTCCAAACCAGTAGATTTTGATTTACATAATCTGGATAAGAGAAGAAGAACCTTGGAGACGCTGGTCGGCTTTAGTTCGAATGTGTAGTAACCAGTCTCAGTTAAATAATCCAAATGAGAAGAATTATTTACATTGGCATGAATATCATTTGCTAACTTAGGCCCAACAGAAGAAAAATGGTCATTAAAGGCGTTAGACAGCTCATGAGAATCATAAATAGAATTGCCACAGGGGATTTTAAGTTAGTTAATGACAGATTTGTGTGATTTCCTAGACATAAGCTCATTGACAATTCGCCAGGTGTTACGTGGATCACCTTGGTACTCATTGAGGGCATGCTTATAGTGGCATTCTTTCGCACGTTTAATTTCATTGTTTACCACATTCCGAAGTTTTTTTGAATTTACACAGTCGTCCGCATCACCAGAACGAGTGGCTTTTAACCTAAGAATATCTCTTGCATGCAAACGCTTTTTAAGTTCCGAAGTAATCCAAGGTGATTTGCAAGGGCGAACACGTTTATTACGCAAGGGGGCAACCTTTTGGTTTTCCCAGATACCGCTGCCTAACTAGTGACTTCCACGGTTAACTTCACCTGAAAAACCGACTGATCGCATGAATTACGAAGGGATGAGTGTGATATCAGTTTTCCCAGCGAAATCTACTGTCGAATTCACCAGTTAGGCAATTAATTTTTCTTATATCGCAAGAGTTTTAAAAGAAAACAAGCAAATCCTCAGCAAGCGAACGGAAAAGGAAAGAAGCCATTTCAGAGTCGACTGTCAAATGCCAGCGAATAGGAATCACGCGAAAATAAGAAATTACAGACGTACAATAGCTCGTGATGTGACAGATCGTCTTTGTCGGTTCAAGGTCAAACAAGGAGTTTTATTGATGTACTTTATTTATTCCACTTTATCTCTGAAAACGAGATCATTTACAATTCGATGTATTTCATTGAAACACGCCAGCTTGGCTTAGAACCAGAATCGGCAAGAAAGGACAAACTTCAAACAAGATCTCCAACAAATCACCTGTACGTGCTCTAAACAAACTTCTCAAAATACAAGCTGGTGATATTTCTCCTTATACTTTTACGAGAACTCATTGCGATTACATGTTTAGAACATAAGTGCAAAATTCTCGTCACTGTCGAGGCACATCGAAAAACAGTTAGGCAAGCGGAGTAAAAAAACTTCTTGTTCGCTCGCATTTTAAGGCCAAACAAACCAGCAACAGATCGATTATTTCTGTCCAAAAAGAGTACAGATGATTGTTATTTAATTCTAGTTAACAATAAAAATTCGAGTTTCCTGAACAAAGGAAAAAACGACTAAACCACGTTATAGGAATATGCATCCACTTGAAATAACTCATCCGTAGAAATAACAAACGGTTTAGTGTCCAAGAAAAGAATTTCTGAAGTAACTTCTTCCAGCAACTTTAAGCTATTACCTGTTGACCGTGTTGTCGTGCTCGTTCTCTTTCTCTCTACTTTCGGGTCTGTTCATCTGACAGATTCCTTCCATGCATCTTGCAACCTTAGTATATTCGAAATTAAAATCTTAAGACATACCAAAACTGCAATTCAGAGCAGAAAGCAGCCCTAAAGAAATTAAAAATAAACACTCAGCTTTACGTTTATATCCCTCCACTGCTTGACTTGAAACCCTACAGCTGTATTATGTTAAACCTGGAATGAAACCAGCGAAAAATGCAAAAAAAATATATTTTGCAAACAGTACCTAAACACGAAAAGCATCGCCTGTGAAGTGCTTTGCTGACGTAGCATGGCTGTGTAGCCACGTCGAGCTACAAAAAGAGCGCGAAATATTAAGCCTCGTTCAGGTGTGAGTGTGAGTGTCTGACCTGGCCTGAGCCTGCAATCCAATCAACAACCAGTCGCTGGTCAGCGGTCAGCTTCATAAAAAGAGCTGACCTCCATAAGGTCTAACTTGAGTCCGCGATATGGTCACGTGATACTGGTCAGGGAATACCTTGTTTTGACAGGTGTCAATTGACCATAACATTGATGTCCAATATCAGATGTATGCTGTAAACTAGCTATAGTGTAAACTGGAGTATTGCCTCCTCGATGAACTCTAAACTTGAGCCCGTGATATGGTTACGTGATACTGGTCACATTGGCGTACATGGAGGGGCGAACGGACGTACGTACGTACGTACGTACGTATGTACGTCATGGTTATAAGACCAAATTTTCCCACATCGATGGGTTACCATATTTTCTTAGCTATGGTGCTCCGCGCGCGCGCCTTGGCGATATCACGAATTGAGGAATCTGTGTGGTTCCATTGACGTATTGCGCTGGTACAAAACATCCCACTGCCTGACACTCTTTTATAGTTTAGGACTAGCTAAGTTACACATAGTAGAATCAGTGGGTTTTATGGTTTTGTAAATAGTTTATATAACGTATATAAGGGGTAAAATAGTCGAAACTATCTTATGTATAAGATGAAGCTTTCTGCTGTAGATAACATCATCAATGGGAAGCCATCCTAACTCTGTAAACAGTTTAACTGAGTTATCCTCAAACCCTAGCACACCTTTTCTGCATTCTTAATACCTTAGTTATTTTTTTTTCTTTGGAGAGTTACTCCATACCGTGCAGCAGTGTTCTAAAATAGGCTTGATGATAGCACTAAATAAAAGTTTTCCTCAATGAATTGCTAAAGAATTTTTAGCACGTTTTAGAAAAGGTACGTAGTCTAAAGTTCAATTTAGTAATTAAATAGTCTATGTGTCTGTTCCATTTTAAATGCTTGTCAATTTTGATGCCAAGAATCCCATCGTCAGTAGCTTCACCACGCTTGGTGTTGTTCAGGTACAGATTCATATTGTCTTTGTCCGCATGATGGAGCTTTTGAGTCGTACCAATAATTAGTTTCTTGGTTTTTGTTGTATTTGGTACCATAACCAAGTGTTTAAGCTGTTTAAGGTCTCCTGGAGTGTGCTTTGAATTTCCTCCGAGCGCCTCCGCTCGACCAAATTGTAGCATCATCTGCATGAATGCCCGCCTCGGCATTTACGAGTGATAGTGGAAGATCGTTAATGTAGATCGAGAAGAGGCCTAAGAATAAAAACCTTATCCGTGTGGGACCTTCTTTAAGAGCAGGGGCATACAGTGACCCTGACACGAAGCATTGCTATGCTCTGTTACTGAAATATAAAGTAAACCATTGTGGGGCTTGTGGGCTGACATGATATTTAGCAAGCTTAGCTTCAAGAACTTTGTGATTAAGTAGATCAAAGGCTTCACTTCACTTCACTTCACTTTTATTGTGCTACCTCGCAAAGATATATTGCACAGTATCAGCGGTCTAACGGTTTAGAATTACAAACAATAATACGATGCAAAGGAGTCTTGAAAGGTTCCTGGGCTAGTAGATAAATCGATCAGATAACAGATTGAGAATTACTTTGCCCATTTGTCTACGAAGCTTTAGAGGTGTCCTTCCAAGTTTTTTCAACATCATTGACATAGAACCAGGCTCATAGCTTTTATGGTTAGAAAGGACAAAGCGTGCTGGTCTGCGTTAATTTTTTTCAACTTCAGCGATGAGCTGTGAGGGTTAAGGGTTCCATCGTAGATCATTAACCATGGTCACACCTAGGTATTCCGTATGCATGACAGAGTCTAGGGCTGTGTCCTGTAATAAGTATAAGTGGTGGGACTTGTGATATGTTTTCCTTCAAATGTGCATAATTTTACACTTAGATGGTTAAAATCTCACATTCCATCGCTGAGCCCAGTCTCCAGGAGAAGCATGATCTTCATGGGTGCGGATCTGTCGATAGCAAATGCAATCGTTGCCAAATAGCCGGACCTCGGGGTTGGTATTGATAAGTATATCATTAATGAAGACATTGAAAAGGATAGGGCCGAGCACAGTCCCTTGAGGGACGCCTGAGCTTACAGGAATCCATTCAGACTTGGCACCGTTGATCAAAACGCGTTGGTGACGATGGCATGAGAAGGCGTCAATCCAGTCGAGCGTGTGTCCATTTACATCCTAGTGGCAAAGTTTAGCTTTCAATCTTTCATGAGGCACGGTGTTGAAAGCCTTCGCAAAGTCCATATGAACACGTCGGTTTGGAAGCCAGCATCGATGGAGCTCACCCAGACGTGGATGACTGTGCATAATTGGGTGACACAGCCGTGATCTCTTCGGAAGGTATGCTGTCTTGAAGAAATCATTCAATTGAGTTCCAAGTGCGATGATAGCTTTGAACATGAAATGTGTTCTAGGAGTTTACAGAAAATACATGTAAGTGATATCGAGCGATGGTTAATGGGAATAGATTGTCACCTTTTTTTTTATAAATGGAGCAAATATTAGCTGAGCGTCAGTCTTCCAGGGGACTTTTGAAATAGGCATTTTAAGATTGGTGCAATTTCTAGCGCAGTCTCCTTTAAGTATTCCACGTTCCGACACAGATATATCGGGCATAGAAGGCCAGGAACGGTGGTAAAAGGGGATGCGTGTGACGTCTTCGTGTGAGAGGGTTTGCTTAAAGTGGGAGTTAAAAGCTCAGCTTTATCACGATCTTCTGTTACCAAGTGTCCTGATTCGTTTTTCAAGGGTGGTATAGTTTGATTATCCTTCTTCTGTGATTTAATGTACTTCCAAAAGGGCCTGGGATTTACCTTGATGTGTCCAATGATATTATTTATGTCATTGTTCTTAGCTGAAGATAACGCTAGTGTGAGTTGTCGTCTGACCTTCTTCTACAGGCTTAAGGGACGTTCACCTCGGTTTTTTTTTTTTAATTTGGCATGTAGACGGTTCTTTCGACGAATTAGACGACGTAGTTGATTGTTTAGCCATGAAAATTTATCTTTCCCACTAAGTATTTTGGATGGTACAGCTTTACCAATTGCTTGTTGCATAGCATCCTTTAAGCGTAGCCAGTCCTCTTCTATAGGGGTGGAATCTGAGAATGAATTAAGGAACGTATCTTTAAAGGTACACAAGATACTACGTGGGGCGTCATAATCACCTTTCCTATACAGGTAGACTTTCCTTTTTGCCTTTCTCTTAGTTGGTAGAGCACAATTCAATGTGCAGGCAATTACATCATGATCACTGAGTTTAGCAGGTGATGAACAGTCACTGATAAGTCCTGGTCGATTTGACAAGATAAGGTCTAAGGTGTTGGCTCCATGAGTCGGAAATCGGATAAGTTGCTCCATATAGTGATCTTGCATGACGTCAATTAGGGCAAGTCCATCAGAGTTTGAGAGACCGTTCCCATCGGTGTTTAGGTGAGTTATCCAGTCTATCTTTCCTAAATTGAGATCCCCAAAAATGTGGACTCTAGGCAGCCTAGCAGGTGGTGAGATTTAATATATAGATTTAGCCAATCCTAAAAGTGGAGCTCCTTGGTCATTTATTCTTACTGCCTGTTCGGTTTGTGAAAATGTTTCCGGTTTCTGCTTTAATATTTAAATCATTTTCTTTGCTTTCTTCTATGGAAAAATTCATTGCCTAACTAATGACTTCCACGGTAAATTTTACGCTAAAAACAATATGGCATTAATCAATAATCACGAAGCTATGAGTGCGACTTTGGCTTTTTCAGTGAAATTTACTTGCAATTCACCAGATTGGAAATAATTTTTTCTTGAACCAAATGAGTTTTAAAAGAAAACAAGCACCAAGCACAACCTCAGCGAGCGAATTGAACGAGACAAAAAGCCATTTCAGAGTCAACTGTCAATAGCCAGCGAATAGGAATCATGCTAAAATTAGAAGCCATAAAAACAACTTTGTCAGTTCAAGGTCAAAGAAGAGTTTTACTGATGTACTTTATTCCACTTTATCTTTGAAAACAAGATCATTCACATTTCGATGTATTTCATCGAAACACGCCAGGTTGGCTTGGTACAAGAATCGGCAAACTACGGCAATGCAACCAAGAAAGGACGAACTTCAAACACGATCTGCGCCAACACTTAAATAACATTTGGGTGCTTTAAACAAACTAGTGAGATTTCCCCCTAATTTTACGAGAACTCAGCGCGAATACGTGTTTATAACATAAGGGCAAATTTTTCCTGTCACTGTTGAGGCACAACAAAAACCAGTTGGGTAAACGGATTAAAAAAGCACTTGTTCGCTCGCATTTTAGAGGAAAACAAACAAACAAACTTTTTCTTTTTGTCCAAAAGAGTACAGATAATTGTTAATTCGATTTTCATTCCTGAACAAAGGAAGAACCGATTAAACCACCTTTTAAAAATACGCATCCACTTTAAATAACGCATCCGTAAAAATAACAAACGGTTCAGTGCCCAAAGAGATAATTTGTGTGCTAAGTATGAGCTATTACTGGTATTCTGTTTTGTCGTTGTCGTTCTCTTTCGGTCAGTCCTTTCGTTTCTGTTCTAGACATAGGTCCTTAAGGCATCATGTAACCTTATCAGAGCTTGTAAAGATATGCCAAAAATTTCAATACAGAGAAAAAAGCGGCTCTAAGCAAATTAAAAATAAACACTCAGCTTTAAGTTTATATCCCGCCGATGCTTGACTTGAATAACTGCGTAGCCACCAATGTGGACCACAGATATCATGATATGTCAAACTGGATTGAAACCAGCGAAAAATGCAGAAAGGAAACATCTTCCAAACCGTTTTTTCACCTGAACACGAAAAGCGTTGACTGTGTAAGAACTTTCGTTTATATATAGTATGGCCGTGTAGCCGCGTCGAGCCACAGAAAACGCGTGAATTAGGTTCAGGTGAGTTAACTTGGGTTGGGCCTGCAATCCAATCGAAAACCAGTACTTGGTCAGCGGTCAACTTGAGCCCGCGATATGGTCACGTGATACTGGCCAGCGGATACCTTTTTTTGACAGGTGTCAATTAATCAAAAGATGGCTGTCCTTCCTGATGATGAAGAGGCCAAATTATTGAGGGAAGAGTTCAGCAGTCGTCACACCTGAATCAATCTTTGTTTCTTGAATAGCAATGACATCCGTGTCTTGGACTTCAATAAAGCCTTGTAGATCATTCAATTTGTCATGAATACTATTTATATTGATGGAGAGCATTTTCGAACTGTCCACTTTGTTTTTAGCTGGCGTTGGCGCTGTGTGATCGGTTTTAGGTGACGAAGTCATAAAGCAAAAGGCATTGAGTCTTGAGAACATGTAAATGTACAATCCAGACTAACAAAAGGTATTCTTGCTGTTGAAGTTAGTAATGACTCTGGTGAGAAAAGAAGTGGAGAACTTTGGAAACTTACACTTACTACATATCCAGACTAACTGCGAATCTAGGCCATGAATATCATAAGATTGAGTAGACATTCCAAGGCAATCGAGGTGATATCAGGCGAAGCATTCTTCACATTCAATTGCCTTCTGATTTGACCTCACAAGTTTGTCACAAAGACCACATTGACATTGAAAGGCCCAGGGTTGATTTGAACATTACTACAAAGTAGAAGCAGGCAATAAAGTAAGAGACGAAGACTTGAGTTGAGTCGCTGATCCAAGATGGCGGATGACCTGGTTGAGTTAAAATCTGAAGGAGCGGCCGTCCTGACCAGGTACGCATTATTTTCGAACACTATACACTGCGACCGGAGTGGCATTTCAATTTTACTCCGTAGACCTTACTGGATACATCTAATCAGTAACACTGCAGTATAAGACGTCGACGTTTCTGGAAACAAATGTCCTCGGTATACATGTATGTTAATTTCAGATTTACAAAAACTGTTTCTCTGAACGTAAAGCTATACACCGAATGCTTAAATGGCTGCCAAAAACATATTCTTTTGTTTTTTTCGCTCTCAAGCAACATTTCTTTTGTATTTTGTACATGTGAATTCTTGTTTCTGTTTTTTTGCATGTTGTTAAGATAAAAACGTTTTCATTCTCTGTTCATTCGTCTCTTTACAGAAAACCAAGAGCACAAATAGAGGACTTTCATTATCGAAAGATGTAAGATATTTTCAAACCATACTTTGAAAGTGAAAATATCATAAATAATGAGATATGTAAACTGCGAATCTTTTTTTTTCTAGTTTGAGTTACACAAAGAAAGCATGCAAACGCAAACTGTTGCCTGCCATTGCACAGAACTACCGTAAGATCATCTGATTACAAAATGAGAATGTGATTGCCTGATAAACTGACAAATGCAACTCAATGACAATTCGCAGTTCACATATCTCATTATTTAGGTTATAAAACTTTCAATCTCATACTGTGGTTTGAAAATAACTTACATCGTTTGAGAATGGACTTCCTTTCTATCGGGTTCTGTAAACAGACGAATAAACAGAGAATGACAATGTTTTTTTACTTAGCAACATGCAACGAAAGAAAGGATCTAAAATGATTGAAATGATTAGTACAGTGCGACGCGTTGAAGAAACTATGAAGAGAGAAAAGCAAACATTTGAAGGCTAAGAAGTATGAAATGTAACGCCGAAAAATGTTATCTTCAAGGGCTTCTAAAGTTTCATTTCTCTGGACTGACCTTTTTTATCAGCAATCATAGTACAACCTACAAATATGGTAACCTTGATATTGCATATAAGGTAACCTCCACGGAATAAGGTTTTGTGCATATTATAATGATTTTGCAAGAAATAAAAACGTGGCTGCATTTTCTAGTTTAAGAATAATTGCTTCACAGGATAAACAAACTATCTTGCTCATCGAAATACAACGAGAAAGGTGTCAAGGTTTCTTATAACGACCTTTCATGGTTAACAGTCTTCTTAGAAAATGCAGTCATGGTCTTTAATAATCAGCCTGTTTTAACACTTTCAACTTTGGCTTCAAGGGGTTTAAGCTATTTGTTCAATAGAAACTTACACAGTGGATACAATTACCGGTGACTTCCTTTTTAACAAAAAGAATAAATCTCATATTGGCGTAATTATTTAGTCGGCAAATCAGAGGAATAAATAACAAATAGTAACACTTTCTTGCAATTAGTTTATGTCCAATTACTCCCTCTTATTATACAATGTGGTTACGATATTTAACAATCCAAAAATCAAAATAAATTCCGCATACTTACTAGCTGGTGGAGACCATAAAGTCCAAGTGAAAGAAAATATGAAGAGAGAAAAACAAAAATTTGGATTAAAAGAAATATGAAATGTAACGGCGAAAAATGTTATTATCAAGGGCTTCTAAACCTTCAATTCTCTGGACTGACATTTTGCAGCAGCAAAAAACTTGTGTAGTGCACAGTGAGGCGACATGTAGAGGGACCGTGTAGCGGGGACATGTAGCAGGAACAAAATCACAACATATGCACACACATGAAAATGTTGCTGTTACATGTTTCAGGGATATGTTGCAGCGACATGTCCCCTTTATGAACTGATGCTTTTGTAAGTGTGCAACACCAACTTGGGAGTTATTTTATCCCTGTGTCGTGTCCCTTGAATTTTAAAAAGCTGAACTTCTTGGGACACCTCGCTGGGACAAAATCACCCCCAAACGGCTGTTGCACTATTATAAACCATCAGTTCACACGAGGAAACATGTCGCTGCAACATATCCCTAAAACACGTACCCGCAACATTTTCATGTGTGTGCACATGTTGTGATTTTGTCCCCGATACATGTCCCCGCCACACGACACTAAAGCATGTCGCTTCAGTGTGTATTGCACACCTTTTTGTCGCTCCAACATGTCGCTGCACCATGTCCCTGCAGCATGACTCCTCGTGTCTGCGTACCTTTAATACGAAAATCACCAAACCGTGGAACGGCCACGATCTTTCTTTGAGAAATTCGACAAATACCTTAGATGCGCCAAACAGATTGAAATGACCGAGATAAGTAAGAGGGGACGTCTGAAAAGCCACAGATGATGAGTTGAGGCTTCAAATAATTCAAGATATCGTGGAACGTGGAGGATACTTAATCAGCGGCTTATTTTCCGAAAGTTATACCGAAACTGACCGCATAAATGGAGTAAAATACGACACGGTGTAGAAGACTGAAAGTGCTATTTGGCAAAACAGGTAGCATTTAGTGTAAGTTAGAGTTTGGGTTTCTAGAGTTTTTTACCTGAAACGAAACCAGTGATAAAGTCGCCCCCACTTTCCACGATATCTTAAACTATC
>NC_090889.1:41704041-41714041 GCF_036669925.1 Montipora capricornis
CATATGGTAATCTTGATTTTGCATATAAGGTAAACTCCACTGAATAAGGTTTTGTGCATATTATAAAGATTTTCCAAGGAAAACAAAACTTGGCTGCATTTTCTAGTTTAAGACTAACTGTTCAACAGGATAACAAAGTATCTTGCTGATCAAAATACAACGAGAAAGGTGTCAAGGTTTGCATTAACGACTTTTCATGGTTAATAGTTTCCTTAGAAAGTGCATTCATAGTGTGTATTAATAAGCCCATTTCAACAGCTTGCACTTTTGCTTTGAAGGAATTAAGCCAGTTGTTCAATAAAACTTAAACAGTGCATGCAATTACTGGTGACTTCCTTTTTAACAAAAAGAATAAATTCCATATTGGCGTAATTATTAAGTCCGCCAATTAGAGGAAAAAAAGTAACAAATAGTAATCCTTTATTACAATTAGTTTATGTCCAATTACTCCCTCTCATTATCCACTATGGTTTAACAATCCAAAAGTCAGAATAAATTCCGCATACTTACCATCAGGTAGAGACCACCAATTCCAAATGGAAGATGATATATAGATAAAAAAACAAAAAAATTGGAGGATAGGAATTATGAAATGCAACAGCAAAAAATGTTATCATTAAGGACTTCTAAAGTTTAAAGTAACTAGACTAAAAATTTTTAACAGCAATCACAGTATAACGGAGACATATGGTAACCTTAATATTGCATATAAGGTAAAATACACTGAATAAGGTCTTGTGCACAATATAAAGATTTTCCAAAGAAAACAAACGTCGCTCCATTTTCTAGCTGAAGCATAATTGCTCCAGGAGGACAAGCAAACTATTTTAACGATTAAAATTCAACGAGAAAGGTGTCAAAGTTTGGACTAAAGACTTTTCATGGTTAATAGTGGATGCAACCACTGGTGACTTCTTTTTTAACAAAAGGAATGAATTCCATATTGGTGTAATTATTGAGTCGGCCAATTAAAAAAACAAAAAAAATAACAAATAGTAACCCTTTATTGCAATTAGTTTATGTCCAATTACTCCCTCTTATTATGCAATGTGGTTACGATATTTAACAATCCAAAAATCAGAATAAATTCCGCATACTTACAAACTAGTAGAGACCACAAATTCCAAATGGAAGAAAATATGTAGAGAGAAAAACAAGAAAATTGGAGAATAGGAATTATGAAATGCAACAGCAAAAAATGTTATCATTAAGGACTTCTAAAGGTTCAATTCTCTAGACTGACAATTTTTATCGGCAATCACAGTACAACGTAGACATATGGTAACCTTAATGTTGCATATAAGGTAAACCCCACTGAATAAGGTCTTGTGCATATTATAAAGATTTTCCAAGGAAAACAAACGTCGCTCCATTTTCTAGCTGAGGCATAATTGCTCCAGGAGGACAAGCAAACTATTTTAATGATTAAAATGCAACGAGAAAGGTGTCAAATTTTGGACTAAAGACTTTTCATGGTTAATAGTTTCCTTAGAAAGTGCATTCATGGTGTTTAATAATCAGCCCATTTTAACAGCTTGCACATATGCTTTGAAGGGATTAAGCCAGTTGTTCAATAGAAACTTAAACAGTGGATGCAATTACTGGTGACTTCCTTTTTTACAAAAGCAGTAAATTCCATATTGGTGTAATTATTAGGTCGGCCAATTAAAGGAAAATAAATAACAAATAGTAACCCTTTATTGCAATTGGTGTATGTCCAATTACTCACTCTCATTATCCACTATGGTTACGATATTTAACAATCCAAAAATCAGAATAAATTCCGCATACTTACGATCTGGTAGAGACCATAAATTCCCAATGGAAGAAAATATGAAAAGAGAAAAACAAAAAAAATGGAGGATACGAAATATGAAATGCAAGGGCAAAAACATTAAGGTCTTGTAAAGCTTCAATTTTCCAGACTGACATTTTTTATCGGCAATCATACTACCACTTACACATATGGTAATCTTGATTTTTTTAATACGGTAAACTCTACTAAATAAGGTTTTCTGCATATTATAAAGATTTTAAAAGGAAAAAACAAACTTGGCTGCATTTTCTAGTTTAAGCATAATTGCTCCGAAGGGTAACAAAGTTTCTTGATCATCATAATACAAAGAGAAAGGTGTCATGGTTTGTATTAACGATTTTTTATGGTTAATAGTTTCCTTAGAAAGTGCATTCGTGGTGTTTAATAATCAGCCCATTTCAACAGCTTGCACTTTTGCTTTGAAGGAATTAAGCCAGTTGTTCAATAGAAACTTAAGCAGTGGATGCAATTACTGGTGATTTCCTTTTTCACAAAGGGAATAAATTCCATATTGGTGTAATTATTGAGTCGGCCAATTAAAGGAAAAAATAACAAATAGTAACCCTTTATTGCAATTAGTTTATGTCCAATTACTCCCTCTTATTATGCAATGTGGTTACGATATTTAACAATCCAAAAATCAGAATAAATTCCGCATACTTACAAACTAGTAGAGACCACAAATTCCAAATGGAAGAAAATATGAAGAGAGAAAAACAAAAAAATTGGAGGATATGAAATGCAACGGCAAAAAATGTTATCATTAAGGACTTCTAAAGCTTCAATTCTCTAGACTGACAATTTTTATCAGCAATCACAGTACAACGTAGACATATGGTAACCTTGATGTTGCATATAAGGTAAACTCCACTGAATAAGGTCTTGTGCATATTATAAAGATTTTCCAAGGAAAACAAACGTCGCTCCATTTTCTAGCTGAAGCATAATTGCTCCAGGAGGACAAGCAAACTATTTTAATGATTAAAATGCAACGAGAAAGGTGTCAAAGTTTGGACTAAAGACTTTTCATGGTTAATAGTTTCCTTAGAAAGTGCATTCATGGTGTTTAATAATCAGCCCATTTTAACAGCTTGCACTTTTGCTTTGAAGGAATTAAGCCAGTTGTTCAATAGAAACTTAAACAGTGGATGCAATTACTGGTGACTTCCTTTTTAACAAAAGGAATAAATTCCATATTGGTGTAATTATTGAGTCGGCCAATTAAAGGAAAATAAATAACAAATAGTAACCCTTTATTGCAATTGGAGTATGTCCAATTACTCCCTCTTATTATCTACTATGGTAACGATATTTAACAATCCATAAATCAGAATATATTCCGCATACTTACGACCTGGTAGAGACCATAAATTCGCAATGGAAGAAAATATGTAGAGAGAAAAACAAAAAAAAATGGGATGATAGGAATTATGAAATTCAACGGCAAAACATAATATCATTAAGGTCTTTTAAAGCTTCAATTTTCCAGACTGACATTTTTTATCGGCAATCATACTACCACTTACACATATGGTAATCTTGATTTTTTTTATACGGTTAACTCTACTTAATAAGGTTTTCTGCATATTATAAAGATTTTACAAGGAAAACAAGACTTGGCTGCATTTTCTAGTTTAAGCATAATTGCTCAGCAGGATAACAAATTATCTTGCTCATCATAATACAAGAAGAAAGGTGTCATGGTTTGTATTAACGACTTTTTAGGGTTAATAGTTTCCTTAAAAAGTGCATTCATGGTGTTTAATAATCAGCCCATTTCAACAGCTTGCACTTTTGCTTTGAAGGAATTAAGCCAGTTGTTCAATAGAAACTTAAACAGTGCATGCAATTACGGGTGACTTCCTTTTTAACAAAAGGAATAAATTCCATATTGGTGTAATTATTGAGTCGGCCAATTAAAAGAAAATAAATAACAAATAGTAACCTTTTATTGCAATTAGTTTATGTGCAACTACTCCCTCTTATTATGCAATGTGGTTACGATATCTGACAATCGAAAAATCACAATAAAATCCGATTACTTACGACCTGGTGTAGACCGCAAATTCCAAATGGAAGAAAATTATGAAGAGAGAAAAACAAAAAAAATGGAGGATAAGAAATATGAAATGCAACGGCAAAAACTGTTATCATTCAGAACTTATAAAGCTTTAAATCTCTAGACTGACAATTTTTATCAGCAATCACAGTACAACGTATACATATGGTAACCTTGATGTTGCATATAATGTAAACTCCACTGAATAAGGTCTTGTGCATATTATAAAGATTTTCCAAGGAAAAGAAACGCCGCTCCATTTTCTAGCTGAAGCATAATTGCTCTAGGAGGACAAGCAAACTATTTTAATGATTAAAATTCAACGAGAAAGGTATCATCGTTTGTATTAACGACTTTTTATGGTTAACAGTTTCCTTAGAAAGTGAATTAATGGTGTTTAATAATCAGCCCAACTCAACAGCTTGCACTTTTGCTTTGAAGGAATTAGGCCAGTTTTTCAATAGAAACTTAAACAGTGCATGCAATTACGGGTGACTTCCTTTTTAACAAAAGGAATAAATTCCATATTGGTGTAATTATTGAGTCGGCCAATTAAAGGAAAATAAATAACAAATATTAACTCTTTATAGCAATTGGCTTATGTCCAATTACTCCCTCTCATTATCCATCGTGGTTACGATATTTAACAATCCAAAAATCAGAATAAATTCCGCATACTTACCACCTGGAAGAGACCACAAATTCCAAATGGAAGAAAATATGAAGAGAGAAAAACAAAAAAATTGGAGGATATGAAATGCAAGGGCAAAAAATGTTATCATTAAGGACTTCTAAAGCTTCAATTCTCTAGACTGACAATTTTTATCAGCAATCACAGTACAACGTAGACATATGGTAACCTTGATGTTGCATATAAGGTAAACTCCACTGAATAAGGTCTTGTGCATATTATAAAGATTTTCCAAGAAAAAGAAACGTCGCTCCATTTTCTAGCTACAGCATAATTGCTCCAGGAGGACAAGCAAGCTATTTTAACGATTAAAATTCAACGACAAACGTGTCAAAGTTTTCACTAAAGAATTTCATGGTTAATAGTTTTATTTAAAAGAGCATTTATGGTGCTTAATAATCAGCCCATTTCAACAGCTTGCACTTTTGCTTTGAAGGAATTAAGCCAGTTGTTCAATAGAAACTTAAACCATGGATGCAATTACTGGTGACTTCCTTTTTAACAAAAGGAACAAATTCCATATTGGTGTAATTATTGAGTCGGCTAATTAAAGGTAAATAAATAACAAATAAATAGTTATTGCAAATAAATAGTAATTGCAAATAAATAACAAATAGTAACCTTTTATTGCAATTAGTTTATGTCCAATTACTCCCTCTTATTATGCAATGTGGTTACGATATTTAACATTTGAAAAATCAGAATAACTTCCGCATACTTACAAGCTAGTAGAGACCACCAATTCCAAATGGAAGAAGATATGTAGAGAGAAAAACAAAAAAAATTGGAGGATAGGAATTATGAAATGCAACGGCAAAAAATGTTATCATTAAGGACTTCCAAAGCTTCAATTCTCTAGACTGACAAATTTTATCAATAATTACAGTACAACGTACACATATGAAAACCTTGACATTGCATATAAGGTAAACTCCACTGAATAAGATTTTGTGCATATTATAAAGATTTTCCAAGGAAAACAAACGTCGCTCTAGTTTCTAGCTGAAGCATAATTGCTCCAGGAGAACAAGATAACTACTTTAATGATTAAAATTCAACGAGAAACGTGTCAACGTTTGGACTAAAGACTTTTCATGGTTAATATTTTCCTTAGAAAGTGAATTCATGGTGTTTAATAATCAGCACATTTCAACAGCTTGCACTTTTGCTTTGAAGGAATTAACGCAGTTGTTCAATAGAAACTTAAACAGTGGATGCAATTACGGCTGACTTCCCTTTTAACAAAAGGAATAAATTCCATATTGGTGTAATTATTGAGTCGGCCAATTAAAGGAAAATAAATTACAAATACTAACCCTTTATTGCAATTAGTTTATGTCCAATTACTCCCTCATATTATGGAATGTGGTTACGATATTTAACAATCCAAAAATCAGAATAAATTCCGCATACTTACAAACTAGTAGAGACCACAAATTCCAAATGGAAGAAAATATGAAGAGAGAAAAACAAAAAAAATGGAGGATAGGAATTATGAAATGCAACGGCACAAAATATTATCATTAAGGACTTCTAAAGCTTCAAGTCTCTAAACTGACAATTTTTATCAGCAATCACAGTACAACGTAGACATGTGGTAACCTTGATGTTGCATATAAGGTAAACTCCACTGAATAAGGTCTTGTGCATATTATACAGATTTTCCAAGGAAAACAAACAACGCTCCATTTTTTAGCTGAAGCATAATTGCTCCAGGAGGACAAGCAAACTATTTTAATGATTAAAATGCAACGAGAAAGGTGTCAAAGTTTGGACTAAAGACTTTTCATGGTTAATAGTTTCCTTAGAAAGTGCATTCATGGTGTTTAATAATTAGCCCATTTCAACAGCTTGCACTTTTGCCTTAAAGGGATTAAGCCTCTTGTTTAATAGAAACTTAAACAGTGGAAGCAATTACGGGTGACTTCCTTTTTAACAAAAGGAGCAAATTCCATATTCGTGTAATTATTGAGTTGGCCAATTAAAAGGAAAAAAAAACACAAATAGTAACCCTTTATTGCAATTAGTTTCTGTCCAATTACTCCCTCTTATTATGCAATGTGGCAACGATATTTAACAATCCAAAAATCAGAATAAATTCCGCATACTTACACCCTAGTAGAGACCACAAATTCCAAATGGAAGAAAATATGTAGACAGAAAAACAAGAAAATTTGACGATAGGAATTATGAAATGCAAGGGCAAAAAATGTTATCATTAAGGACTTTTAAAGCTTCAATTCTCTAGACTGACAACTTTTATCAGCAATCACAGTACAACGTAGACATATGGTAACCTTGATGTGGCATATAAGGTAAACTCCACCGAATAAGGCCTTGTGCATATTATAAAGATTTTCCAAGGAAAACAAACGTCGCTCCATTTTCTAGCTGAAGCTTAATTGCTCCAGGAGGACAACCAAGCTATTTTAACGATTAAAATTCAACGACAAACGTGTCAAAGTTTGGAGTAAAGAATTTCATGGTTAATAGTTTCCTTTAAAAGAGCATTCATGTAGCTTAATAATCAGCCCATTTCAACAGCTTGCACTTTTGCTTTAAAGGAATTAAGCCAGTTGTTCAATAGAAACTTAAACAGTGGATGCAATTACGGGTGACTTCCTTTTTAACAAAAGGAATAAATTCCATATTGGTGTAATTATTGAGTCGGCCAATTAAAGGAAAATAAATAACAAATAGTAACCCTTTATTGCAATTAGTTTATGTCCAATTACTCCCTCTTATTATGCAATGTGGTTACGATATTTAACAATCCAAAAATCAGAATAAATTCCGTACACTTACAAACTAGTAGAGACCACAAATTGAAAATGGAAGAAAATATGTAGAGAGAAAAACAAAAAAAAAATGGATGATAGGAATTATGAAATGCAACGGCAAAAAATGTTATCATTAAGGACTTCTAAAGCTTCAAGTGTCTAGACTGACTTTTTTTATCAGCAATCATAGTACAACGTTGACATATGTTAACCTTGATGTTGCATAAAAGTTAAACTCCACTGAAAAAGGTTTTCTGCATATTATAGAGAATTTCCAAGGAAAACAAACGTCGCTCCATTTTCTAGCTGAAGCATAACTGCTCCAGGAGGACAAGCAAACTATTTTAATGATTAAAATGCCACGAGAAAGGTGTCAAAGTTTAGACTAAAGACTTTTTATGGTTAATAGTTTCCTTAGAAAAAGCATTCATGGTGTTTAATAATGAGCCAATTTCAACAGCTTGCACTTTAGCTTCGAAGGATTTGAGCTAGTTGTTTAATAGAAACTTAAACAGTGGATGCAATCACGGGTAACTTACTTTTTACCAAAAGGAATAAATTTCATATTAGTGTAATTATTGAGTCGGCCAATTAAAGGAAAAAAAAAACAAATAGTAACCATTGATTGCAATTAGTTTATGTCAAATTACTCCCTTTTATTATGCAATGTGGTTACGATATTTAACAATCCAAAAACCAGAATGAATTCCCCACACTTACTAGCTAGTAGAGACCACAAATTCCAAATGGAGGAAAATATGTAGACAGAAAAATAAAAATATTGGAAAATAGGAATTATGAAATGCAAGGGCAAAAAATGTTATCATTAAGTACTTCTATAGCTTCAATTTTCTAGACTGACAATTTTTATCAGCAATCACAGTACAACGTAGACATATGGTAACCTTGATGTTGCATATAAGGTAAACTCCATTGAATAAGGTGTTGTGCATATTATAAAGATTTTCCAAGGAAAACACACCTCGCTGCATTTTCTAGCTGAAGCATAATTGCTCCAGGAGGACAAGCAAACTATTTTAATAATTAAAATTCAACGAGAAAGGTGTCAAATTTTGGACTAAAGACTTTTCATGTGTTAATAGTCTCCTTCGAAAATGCAGTCATGGTGTTTAATAATCAGCCCATTTCAACAGTTTGAACTTTTGCTTTTAAGGCATTAAGCCCGTTGTTCAATAGAAACTTACACAGTGGATGCAACCACTGATGACTTCCTTTTTAACAAAAGGAATAAATTCCATATTGGTGTAACTATTTAGCTGGCCAATTAAAGGGGAAAAAAAAGTAACCCTTTATAGCAATTGGCTTATGTCCAATTACTCCCTCTTATTGTGCAATGTGGTTACGATATTTAACGATCCAAAAATAAAAATAAATTCGCATACTTAGGAGCTGGTAGAGACCATAAATTCCAAGTGAAAGAAAATATGAAGAGAGAAAAACAAAAATTTGGAGGATATGAAACATGAAATGCAAGGGCAAAAAATGCTATCATTAAGGACTTTTAGAGCTTCAATTTTCTAGATTGCAAATTTTCTCAGCAATCACAGTACAACGTAGACATATGGTAACCTTGATGTTGCATGTAGGGTAAACTCCACTGAATAAGGTCTTGTGCATATTATAAAGATTTTTCCAAGAATAACAAACGTGGCTTCATTTTCTAGCTGAAGCATAATTGCTCCAGGAGGACAAGATAACTACTTTAATGATTAAAATTCAACGAGAAAGGTGTCAAAGTTTAGACTAAAGACTTTTTATGGTTAATAGTTTCCTTAGAAAAAGCATTCATGGTGTTTAATAATGAGCCAATTTCAACAGCTTGCACTTTTGCTTTGAAGGAATTAAGCCAGTTGTTCAATAGAAACTTAAACAGTGGATGCAATTACGGGTGACTTCCTTTTTAACAAAAGGAATAAATTCCATATTGGTGTTAGTTGCCAATTAAAGGGGAAAAAAACAAATAGTAACTCTTTATAGCAATTGGCTTATGTCCAATTACTCCCTCTCATTATCCAATGTGGTTACGATATTTAAAAAATCAGAATAACTTTCGCATTCTTACGACCTAGTAGAGAACACAAGTTCCAAATAGAAGAAAATATGAAGAGAGAAAAACAAAAAAGTTGGAGGATAGGAAATATGAAATGCAACAGCAAAAAACTTTATCATTAAGGACTTCTAAAGCTTCAATTTTCTAGACTGACAATTTTTATCAGCAATCACAGTACAACGTAGACATGTGGTAACCTTGATGTTGCATATAAGGTAAACTCCACTGAATAAGATCTTGTGCATATTATACAGATTTTCCAAGGAAAACAAACGTCCCTCCATTTTCTAGCTGAAGCATAATTGCTCCAGGAGGACAAGCAAACCATTTTAATGATTAAAAATCAACAAGAAAGGTGTCAAGGTTTGGAATAGAGACTTTTCATGGTTAATAGTCTCCTTAAAAAAATGCAGTCATGGTGTTTAGTAATAGGCCCATTTCAACAATTCTTGCTTGGAAGGAATTAAGGAAGTTGTTCAATAGAAACTTACACAGTGGATACAATCACTAGTGACTCCCTTTTTAACAAAAGGAATAAATTCCATGTTGGTGTAATTATTGAGTCGGCCAATTAAAGGGAAAA
>NC_090889.1:41719041-41746541 GCF_036669925.1 Montipora capricornis
ATTTGAGTGGACTGAAAACGGTCAGATAAGTAAGGTCAAGTAAGAGGAAAACTAGTCGTTCATAATTCCCCTAATTTCATGATGCTGTAACTTATACAAGAGAATTGAATGGTCTACGGTATTAAATGAGAGTAATCTCTTTTTTTTTAACTTCTTAAGAATAGGTGTTGCTGGTTAAATTTGATTTCAGGTCAATTTGTTTCAACCCAAGTCAATTCGTTTCAACCTAGGTTGACAAAGCAAGAAAAAAGGTAAACGAAAATCCAACAGTTATTAGAAATCATATGTATATGTTACAGTTAAATTTAAATTCAGGTTAATTTTACATTCAACCTAGGTTGAAACTGAATGAAGAGAAACCATCAACAAGAATCCATCAATTATTAGCAAGTACGTGTGATCATAGTATGTTGTAATATATTGGTAAGTAAAGTTGGTCGTAGAAGTGAGTGGATGAACTTAGTGTAGCTTAAACTTTTCATGAGTATTTTATAAAACCCCAATGGTTGTTAAGTCCAGGCACTGATTTGAAATGGTTAGCATTAAGGTTGGGTTTAGGCATATTGGGCATGATAAGCAATTCTATACTTTGCTGGCTCAGAGCTTTTTTGAAGGACATTGTTCATTGATGAATCTCCTTAGGTGGGCAGGGAGCAACAATATTGAATTATCAAAGGAATAGAAGAACTGAAACATACCTGATGTAAACCAAACAGCGGCTACAAACATAATGATAAAGCGCATTTTACTTTTGACTTGACGTTTCGTATGCTACAACATACATCCTCAGAACTGACGGTTGAACAAATTCAAATATGATATATACAAAATTAAGAAGACTGGTAACTAGGGAGAATAAGATAAAAGTAGTAAGATCAGATAGATGGTGTTGCCATGGGATCTCCATTGGGACAAGTACGTGTCAATATTTTTATGTGTCATTTTGAAGAAAAATGGATACAAAACTCGAAGGATGTCCGCCCATTTGGTTTCGCTACGTTGATGACACTTTCACGTTGTTTCAATTCACAATGGAACTTGAGGTAAACAATCAAATTCCATTTTTAAATATCCTCGTCAAACGCAATCAAGACCATTCATTCTCCACTTCCATCTTTGAAAAAGGAAACATGCGCAGGCCTTTATACCAAATGGGATTCCTTTACACCCCGAAAATACAAAGTCAATTTGATGCGCACAGTGACCTTTCCTTGTTTACGCATTTGTTATTCATCTTCTTTACTTCAATCTGGTTTGTCGGAAATTAAGAAATTTTTGCTCCAAAATGGTTACCCAGTAGGAATTATTTCCTATAATATGAATGATGTCTTAAACAGGCATCAAGATAAATTTTCTAATCCTATCGCTACAGTCCCCAAGAAAGATATCATTCTTGTTTTGCCTTATTTAGGTTTTCAAAGTGAACTTGTCACACGCCGCCTAAAATCTTGTATCAATAAGTTTTATGGGTTTGTAAACCTCAAAGTAATATTCCAGAGCACCTGTCGAATCAAGTATTTTTTCCCTTATAAAGGTCGTTTGCGCAAATCACAAAAATCCAAAGTTGTTTATAAGGCATCTTGTTGGGACTGCAATGAGTTTTACATTGGTAAAAAGAAACGTCGCTTACGTAACCGTAAAAAAAAATCATTTCAAAGCACTCAAAGGGATCAGTCAAACTTTCGCGATTGCAGATCACGCAGTAAAAACAGGTCACAACATAAAATGGGACCATTTTCAAGCTTTAGCAAATGGTAGCTCTGATTTGCATTGTAAAATAAAGGAAACATTATTAATACGTGACCTTAAACCAGCGTTAAACGAAAACGTTGGCATTGAAAAACTGTGGCTTTATTACACGGTCAGTTTTCACTGCTATCTATTTATCTTACTATTTTTATCTTATTCTCCCTAGTTACCAGTCTTCTTAATTTTATATATTTGTTCAACCGTCACTTCTGAAGATGTATGTTGTAGTATACGAAACCTCAAGTCAAAAGTAAAATGCGCTTTATCATTATGTTTGTAGCCGCTGTTTGTTTTATGTTTTTGATTAGGTTGAAATGGCGAAAGAACAAGAATATTTATGATGATACATGATGTAATGTTGATTTTTAATTTGCTTAGTTATTTTCTCTATCTTTTTCTTGCTTCGAATTCGTAATAACCGAAAGCAAGTGAAAACAAATTACTGGAAAGTCAGGGAAAAGGATTTCATAGTAGAGCTCTGCGGAGCACCATTGTTAAAAAAATATGGTTAACCCATCGATGCAAGAAATCTTGGTTTTATAGCCATGACGTCATCGACCGTACGTACGTCCACCCCACCATGTATGCCAATGTGACGAGTATCATGCTAGTTTACAGCATTCATCTTTGATATTGGACATCCATCTTTTGATCAATAGACACAAGTCAAAACAAGGTATCCGCTGACCAGTATCACGTGACTATATCGCGGGGTCAGGCTTAGAGCACAACGAGGTCAGCTATTTTTTTGTTGACAGCTGACCAGGTATTGGTTTTCGATGGAATTGCAGACTCAATTAACTCACCTAAACCTTAACGAGGCTTCATTTTTCGCGAACTGTTGTGGTGTACCACATGCAATTGCAGGAAAAAAGACCAATGCCCCCTTGACAACCAGTCAAGTATATCAGGCAACAGTCACCTCAAGCGAGGGAAATGAGAGTTACGTAGGGCTAACTGACACCGACTTCAAGGCTAGATTTGCCAACCATAACCAGTCCTTCAGGAATGTGGTGCACAGCAACCAGACAGAGTTAAGTAAATACGTGTGGCGGTTAAAAAATGCTAAAGTAAATTACAGCATTGCGTGGAAGATTTTGGGAAGGGCGCGCGCGTATTCTAACAGCACCAAAAAATGCAACTTATGTACAATCGAGAAGTATTATATAATTTGTCACCCGGAGCTCGCCACGCTCAACAAACGATCAGAATTAGCAAGCGGCTGTCGGCATGCAAATAAATTCCTCTTAAAGAAATTGTAATTAAAATCGTAATTTACAATTACGCGCATGGGTAGCAGGATCGTGGTTGTCGACCACGGAATGTACTCTATTTTACCTGTAGCTGTATATGATCACTATATATAAATATACAATATATATAACTGCAGACAGTACTGTTTTGGCCTTCGGGGCCTCATCAGTGCAGTGCTGATGTTAAGCTATAGACCCACCCCAGATGTCCCACACATGTGGTACATCCAAGCCATGCCAGAATGCTCAAATTAGCGAGCCAGTGAGCATGCGCAATTGCTAGAGGCAATGACTCATCCGAGTAGAGTGCTTAATTTGAAGATGAAAGCAGAAGGTTTGTAAAACCATAAAGCTATATCTAAATGCAGACAGTACTGTTTTGGCCTTCGGGGCCTCATCAGTGCCGTGCTGATGTCTAAAATAGAGTACATTCCGTGGTCGACAAATTTTATTCGTAGGACCATGTCCCTCTCTTCAGGATCGCACAATGATTACTATCTCTACAGGATTAATGTTTTTACATGATTTTATCCTGCTACCCATGCGCGTAACTGTAAGTTACGATTTTAATTACAATTTCTTTAAGAGGAATTTGTTTGCATGCCGACAGCCGCTTGCTAATTCTGATCGTTTGTTGAGCGTGGCAAGCTCAGGGTGACAAATTATATAATACTTCTCGATTGTACATAAGTTGCATTTTTTGGCGCTGTTAGAATACGCGCGCGCCCTTCCCAAAATCTTCCACGCAATGCTGTAATTTACTTTAGCATTTTTTAACCGCCACACGTATCTACTTAACTCTGTCTGGTTGCTGTGCACCACATTCCTGAAGGACTGGTTATGGTTGGCAAATCTAGCCTTGAAGTCGGTGTCAGTTAGCCCTACGTAACTCTCATTTCCCTCGCTTGAGGTGACTGTTGCCTGATATACTATACCCTTTGTTAAGCATTGGTTGTCAGTTGGGCCTTGGTCTTTTTTCCTGCAATTGCATGATCTCGGGTTCTAGCGTTCGTAGCACGCGCTTATTGTGCTTGTCGATTATGCTTTTGACATTGGGCATGCAACTATATGATAGCTTTAACGTGTTGCTGTTAAAAATTGGTCTAAGGGCGTGGCCCTTTGGGAAACATTCGTCTACGATTCGTAAGAACTGTAGCTCGCCACGCTCAACAAATGCTGAGCGGGATTTGAACCCACGTTCCCCTGATCACTAGTCGGGTGTGATGACCTCTACACCACCAGGACAACCCTGCTGGCAACATGGCTGATTGATCACTTAATGTATGGCATTTACGTGGGACTCCCTAAGGGCCAGTTTTTCTATGTGATAACGCTGGATCAACATACATTAAGTGATCAATCAGCCATGTTACCAGCATGGTTGTCTTGATAGTGTAGCTTGTCATCACACCCGACTAGTGATCAGGGGGATGTGGGTTCAAATCCCGCTCAGGGCAGTTACAGTTTTCCCCACAAGTTGTCCAGTGTTGAGTTTTCTGTAACTTTCTCTCAATTTCTCCTCAACTTGGACTGTGAATCCATTTGCAATCCTCCTGGGGGTGATACGTTGTTGGCTCACATGGATATACTTAACTGACTATATGTATATATATGAGGGGCGGTTTTTTTAGATTTCTTTGAGCCAATGGTTGCCGCTCTATTAAATGCCAGACTTTCATGAGAATTTGCTTCAACTTCGTCGCTGCTGGGTGGTAGTGTGTAACAAAAGGCAAGATTCGTTTGCTTTCCTGTGGTTTTTGAAGGAGTGCTAGTTTCCTGTTTTTAAATTGCGCTTCTGTGAGGGCCCTTTAAACAAGATTCTTGGGATAACCTCTTTCACGTGGGCGTGATTTCATTTTTAGAAGAGTTTGTTCTGAGAAGTCTCAGAGCTTGGCCTTTGACGAAGCCTTTTTGTAATCCTGGTGGGTGGCACGAGGAGAAGTGCCTGTGTTGAAATGCTTCAGTAGGTTTAAAGTGCGTGCGCACATCAAGGACTGAATTTCTCCTCAAACTTTCGCCTGTGTAAATGCCAGTGTTTGTATCCAGAAATGTCATTTCTGTATCTGAAATTTCAGCCGTAAATTTAATTGTTGGGTGGTGTTTGCTTGTTCAATGAACTGCATTATCTCCTCTCTGTTTTTACTTTAAAACCACATAATATCATGTAGGTCGCGAACAGTGATGTCGGTGCTCGGTGTTGTCCGATATTTTAAAAAACCAGAGTATAATTTTGCCCTATGCGCTACAGCATAAGATGGGTAGGCTCCGAAATAGTGAACAGAGGCTGCAGAGGGAACAGAGGGTACAGAGCTACAGAGGCACAGAGTGTACTCTGAAAAGCAGACTCTGGGGCGGAGATTGCACATAATCCTGAAGTTCGAACTTTTTCTTTTTCTTCTTCCCTTCAGGTGTATAATAACTGCAGACTGCCAAGACATTAATTTCACCACAATGATCTTCTCTCGGGTAATGTTAAGAAAGCTGCTAAGTCTACATACAGTTTCTTTCCAACAATCCGACAACTGCAGAGTACTTCTTGAATAATTGCAGTCATCAGCAAGTTCTTTGAAAAGCAAACGGAGATCGGCAACACGATTTCCCGATAGCGCGGGTTCACTTTCACTCTCGGACTGAAATGATATTTTAGCAACAGATTCAGCAAGTTCCTTTGCAAATCGATTTCAGAGCACAGCAGTAAAAATTTTTTAGACACTTGGCAAGTGTCTAAAAATTTTTCCGTTCTGCTTTTTACTGCTGTGCTCTGAAAACGGCCATTCTCCTTTCTAGCGAGCTTTCCCGCACGAAAGATCTCCATTTTGGAAAGTTGCCAATTACGCTGTTATGTGCAGAACAGCATGCGCAGTGCAATACTAGGGAATCACCTTAAATTGGTAATTCACGTTTCACCTAGGTTGAGTGTGCACTCTACCTAGTTTTAAGCAGCTATCAATCCGCCAAAAGGGATTGAATACACTAGTCCTATACCCCTCATCCTCTGTCTAACGCATCTCAACACATCTTATGTTTCGAGTCGTATCAGTTTCTGTATTCATACACTAACTCCTTTAGTCTCAACATTGCAACATAGCAGGGGAGCAAAGAACTGTACTATGCATATAACGGTGCTCGAACTCTGACCCTCAAGATCTGTAGTCCTGTGTCTTCACCACTACACTTCAACGACGAACATGCTGAACTCAGCACAGTTCTTTTCATTAATATTTAATTTACTTCTGTGTACTAAGCCAATTGATATCCATGTATAATAACCAAAACTAATCCTAACCTGACCCTAAGTTTTCTCTAGGCTTAATTTAGTTCCAAAAAAAAAAGTTTATTGAATTAATCTGGGTGCGTATTCAACCTACAATCTTGGACAAAACTCGTTGGGAAAATGTGACGCTCTAATTTGTCTGTGTGATAAAGAGTAAATTCTTCCTACTTTCCCTCCTCCCCCCATTCCAATGTTGTTTTAAAAAGCGACCAAAGGTTTGCACAGTATTTTGCATCACATTATCAACATTGGTATGGAGGGAAGGGGGGGAGGACCAATATATTTTGTGAGTGCGTGCCAAATGATGCTTAGGCTAGAATTTTTCCCAAGAGTTTTGTCCAAGATTGCAGGTCAAATGAGGATCACCAATGTAACCTAGGTAAAAACGGATTCAAACTGAGAACGGATTTTACCGGCAACATATATAAACTGCTAGAAGCCCAATGGAGCCTCCTTAATATTAAACTACTGGAATAGTGAAATTAGACTTTTGTGGAAACTGGTGACAATTTCTAGGCAGGTCCTTTTCATGGAGGTCTAAATAAAGCTAGATAGATAGGAAAGTTTGAAACACCCTCTTTGTCTTCATGCAATGTTCAATTTTTGTCGTCGTTTGTTTCACAGCAACGGATTTCCGTGACTTATATCGTATAAAGAATAGGAGTAAAATTGAAAAATTAAAGAGGAAACTTACCGAGAGCACGCTGGACTGTAAGGGCTACTATCAGAAAGGCTATCAGACAAATCACTCGATTCATTTGTAACCTGTCGAACAACCAAAATGAAAAAAAAAAAAAAGAAAAAAACATTAGTAAACTTAGGTCAGTCTTGTTTTCACAAGGACTATAGTGGTTATTAATTAATACTGTTCACTCTGTGTGTGCGATGTTTTAATAGTTTTCACTTTTATAGTTATACAAATATCAGGAACGATTATGAGTCCCCCCTGAATTTTAAGCCTATTTCCATTAAAATGATGTAAAATCTATAGTTAGTCATACTACGTTGTTAGTTCAACGCTGAGCCTTGTTAAAGTGGCCGCGCAGTCGTGGGAACAATAGATAAAAATAATCTTTACATCATTGGCGCGATTTAAAAATTAAATAAAGTTCAAATAATCAACATGGGCACATCAATTTCCTCACTTACTTATATTCTCTTGTTTCAATCTTGCCTCTTTAGCCTCGTTATCAAGCTCAAATTCAAAAGATGAAAGAATTACACTTTCATGCTTTTACCGTAATGTCACTGTTATTATTATTGTTGGTTAGTTTGAATGTGACGAACATTTAATGTACAAAGAATCATTTTATTGATACAGGGAAATTTGGCGTTACCAAACGTGTTGATAAAGGTCGAATAAGCACCATGAACGATTTGGAAAGCTGACGTTTTGAGCGTTAGCCCCGCATCGCTCTGACGAAGGGCTAACGCTCGAAACGTCAGTTTTCCAAATCGTTCATGGTGGTAATTCGACCTTTATCAACACGTTCGATAACACCACATTTTCCTGTTTCACTCTCCCACCGACGCAGCACCACAGTTTCTTTAGAAACTAGAAATTTGTTCATTGTATTGATAGTTATATATATCTACGGATCATGTAAAAAATTTACTGTTACATTCACTATAGCTGATAATGATGTTTGAAACATCGAAACATGTTCCTTAAAACTCAAATGTGTGGTTGTATTTTTAAAAATAATAGTAACACTTGTGCGATCAAGACCATTTGGAAAATTTATTTATTTGAGTATATAATTATTTATTAATTGTCATGTTATTAATTTAGAGATGAACTAGTTTCAAAGTTCAGGGTGGAATGCTTTTAGGAAAAATGAACTTTCCTTCAGTCTTTATCAAGGGACATCTTTCGGTGCATTATGAAATATCTTTAACTTGTTTTTGGTGCTTTATCTTATCTTTTAACTAGTTCACTTTTCAAAAGTGGTACTTTACTTGGGTTTGAATTTTGATTTTAATATTTGATAATATTTGTTATCAAAGAATCAAAGAAACAGTTCCAGAAAAATAGTTCCAAAAGAATGAAATTCGAATCCAAAAAATAAATGTGTTTCCAACTGTCGTGCGGGATATACAAATAAAGGAAATTAGCGACTGGAATAGTCTCTCCAATGTCACCTTACCTTCGCTTTCCAGCTCTTTTACGAACAAACCTTTTATCATCAAAACCTGCTGGATAAATATCGATTCCTCATCGGACATTAATCTAAGCATACACGGGAAAGCATTGCAATGCATCCCCGTAGCTTTAAACCACCGTGGAGCACTCGTCCTAGATATGCTCCGATAGTAGTTTGAAACAAACAGTTATGGAGGAGGAAAATAAGCGGGAATAAGTTGCTTTCTCTAGAGGTTGAAATAATAATAGTTTTTGGAATAATGGGCTCATGTTTAAACAAGAATAATGAAAAAGTAGACACGCAATAATTATTCCTCTTTAGTCCCCGATATTTTTCTTTCGTCTCATCCATCTATAAAACAATTTTGGCGAATTCCGAGTTCAAACCCTTCCCTCTTTCTCTTACCTAATTTCAATAAATCCTACCGATTACTCTATGTTAAGTTTGTAAGTAATGGTATCAAGCCATGTAAAAAAATGCCTTTTCTATAGCTGGGAAAATATTAGAAACAAGGAACTTTAATTTCATGTCATTCTCAAAATGTCACGGAGGTTTGTAGGGCTAGAAAAAAAATACAGTTCAATTTCCCAACGTTTTAATTATGGTTGCAGAAGAAAAACATCAATTTCGAGACATTTTGGTCAAGAATTAGCACTCACTCGGTTAATTTCGAAATTCTTGATAAAACCTTTAGGCGTTTTGAGGTAACACGAAAAAAAAGTGCGCTGAGACCGACATTAGTTGCAAACCTGTCCAAGTGAAAAGTTACAAGTGCTTTCTTATTAACAATTGTCACACTTAATTCTTGCATTTTAAGAACATATTTAGTTTTGAACATACCTTTTCAAGGAACGAGGACTAAAAGCAAGAAAAACGTCTGGAGGAGTGTTTCTGTCCGAGCAGCAACAAGCATCTGTCACCACCTGCTTTTGAAGCCACGCGAGAAGGGATCAGGTCGTCAATCTGACGTTTTTAAATATACAGTTCCCGTCTTATTAATTAGCAGAAATTATTACTAGTATATATACATATTTAGGCAAGCCCAAAAGCAGAGCTCTTCAATTATCATATGTTTATGTTTATGTAATTCGCTGGCCATGCAACTTCACGTAAAAAATGAAAAAAACGCGGTTTCCAGCTCATGCAACTTCCCACCACAGCAGCGCGTCATTTCGCGTATTAGCTTACATGAAAAGTTGAGCGTAAGGACGTACGTACGATGACGTCATAACCAAAATTTCTCGGGGTTTGCATGGTCGCCTTCGACCTTCGTCCCGCAGATCCTCCTTAATGACCATACCGCTATAAACATTTCACTTATTCCACTCAAACTCATTCATTCCAATCGTGATGGTGAATAGTTAACATAATACGAGAAATAAGCGAAACGTCCGCACGGATTGTATGTAAAACCTTTCAATACGGGATTTATTATTCCACTATTGCGTCATTTTCTTGTATTTTTGGCTTCATTCTCCTTTTACTGAGAATCGTACGGGCTGCATAATAGTTGTAAGGTGCGAGTGAATGACGAAAACAACACAGACAAAACCATGCAAATGTCTCGGGCTTTGCATCGTGTTGGAAACAATTTCTTTCATTGAAAACTTACGTTCCGTCCGTATTTGCTCTGTTCTAAGCCGATCAAGCCGGGACCCTATAGTATCTTAAGGCCTCTTTATTTTCGGTAAGCGTATTAGCAGGCAGTGGGGTCATGAATCGTACATCTTTCAACGACATACCAGTCAGTGGCACAGGGTAATACGAGGATGGATGGGTAAAGTTTGCCCCCCATTTGGTTTCTCGCTTTATACTTATTAATGTCTTCTTTGATATTGTACCGAATTTTGTTTCATATTGTAGGAGGGCATCAAAGATCTTGCGCTTAAAATGCGAAAGAGCATTTAAATCCCGGGGGGGGGGGGGGGGGGGGGGACTCCCATTTAAAACAGACGGGGATGCTCGTCGTCTCGCTTAGGGGTGTAAATTTTGGATTTTGGTCTCGCTTAGGGTGTTAAGGGCAACGCGCCAATATGTTAAGCCGCCAAGGTCTCGTTTAGGGTTTCGCGAAGAAACACAGAATTACGCGAAGAGAAACAGAAGTCAAATTTTCTTTTTAACTTGTTTTTAGGGGTCAAAATGTCCTTAAGCCACGCCCAGATTAGTCTCCTTTAGGGGTCACAAAAAGCTTGAGCCACGCCCAGATGGTCTCCTTCAAGGGTTCAGGGGTGAAATTCAATATTTCCGACGAGCATCCCCGTCTGTTCCATATGGGAGTCCCCCTCCGGGATTTAAATCCTCTGCTATTGTGATGTTGTAAGTAAAGTTTTCCAGTCAATGCTATATATCTTTGAGCTGTGGATAATCTCGATTTTGCTTGAGTAGAAAGTATACAGAAGTTTGTGTCTTTCGGGACACAGTTCCTTAGGTACAAATTGGTTGCCGAGCAAGGGGAGGTACTTGAGTCAATTTTCGCCGGGTATGTGCCGCTGGCCTCTCAGAACCCCTACTCCTTTATAGTCTATTTTATGGCCAATTATAGACCCCAATTTAGTCACTTTCTGTCTATGCATAAACCTTACATATAGCCTTTTTATTGTAATATCAAAACGGAATGCAATGCGACAAGTAAATAGTAAATCAACAGCGCTACATTTCTTTCTGTAACTACCTTTATTACCGTGAACCTCCCACTAGCCAGAATTTTCTTACCCCCAAACCCCCGACAATTTGCGACCCCATTCTAGTAACTCTATCGGGGAACTCTGTTGAAAATGCAACCCCATTATTGTGAATCCAGTCGTAAAAATGCGACCCCATCCAGCGGCACATCCCCATTTAATAGGAAGTTCCCCCACCCCGACAGCGACAATCCATTTTTAACTTCGACAAAGCGACATCTTTTCACTTTGTTATTTCGACAGCGACATGACCGACCAGGCCATCATGACTCTAATTCTTCTCTTCTGTTGGTTTTGCGACATGTATATTTCTTGTGCAAATAAAGAATTATTAAACAAACCATCATTAAACACTTGACGCACTAGTTATGCAGTAAGCGTCTTATGTCTCTTATTTCCTTTTTTGGGTTCAAAGGTCGACACGTAGTTACGTCAGTCATGATTCTCTGTAACTTGGTTACTTTTATCGCGTCTGTGCGGCTTTTCTGGCGCTTTTTGTTAACGTAGAGTACGTGAAATGGGAAAACATTAAAAAAATCGCACAGCAGTCACAGCATTCTCAAAAAAAGGAAAAAGAAGGACAAAAAGAGCCCAAAGGGGAAAGAAAGGAAAGGTAAGTTGTTTGACAATATTTACCAGTAATTAGTGATTAATAATTACTTAGAGGGTTTTGACGGTCTTCCTTGCATTTAAGTGTCCAGAGATGACAGCAATTAATAATTAATAATGCGAGGGCTTAATTGTTGTTGATTTTTACGTATTTCGATGACCGTATAAACACTTCCGTAGCTTGTTTTCACAGCATTCTCAAAAAAAGCAAAAAGAAGGACAAAAAGAGTTGCAAGGGGAAAGAAAGGAAAGGTAAGTTTTCTGACACTGTTTACCAGTAATTACTGACCAATAATTACTGAGAATGTTTTGACGGTATTCCTTGCATTTCAGCTTAAGCAGTGTCTAGCAATGACAGCAATTAATAATTAATATTGCGAGGGCTTAACCGCTCGTTTCCGCTTATAGCCCCTCTCCACCCCCTACACCCCTCCCCCCTCCCCCCAAAGTTATAAACCCACCCAAAACTACTTACGAATTGTGTAAGCCAGGGTTTACAGCCCAGAATTTTACAAAATTTCTGATCAATTCTGGCGGGCGGGCCTAAATAGGTGGGGAATAAACTGTTTCCTCTTTTGCACGCCGGAAGCGTGATGTGCAATGACTGTAACCAGTCAGCAAACTCTGCCACAGTAATAACTTCCGGACTGTCAGCCATTTTATTTTCGTGTGGGGTCAGAGACCGAGAAGAGAATGAGCGCCAAAGGTCGCGGCAGAAACTGTTCTTCAAACTAATTATAGTAGTTAGCAAATCTTGGAAGTGACGCGTCCTTAAATGTTTCTTCTTCCAGAAAAACACATGTTGGTGTTTCACGGTATATTACAATGAGGCTCCTGTGGCTAAGCCGTTAAGGTCGCTAAGATCACCAAAACCGTGGTGATCTCAGTCGTAGTTGATCTTCTATAAAAAGAAGGAAGGTTTTACTCTTTAAATTAAACAAAATTACAGGACGCAAAAATTAAGCACGTTTAGCCAACATTTGCATTCTAAGCGACAATTGTATTACAGCGAAAAAAGGACACCGACATTTGTCTCTAGCCAAATACGCGACAGGTGGGCTGGAAAATGAGCTACAAAGCGACATCAGAACCCCCTTTGGAAGGCCTCGAAAGTGTCTACATAAAATAGCACCGCCACAACTTTTTACCACGTCGTACTTTTGCTTCTCGGCACTAACTTTTCCAGCATTTGATTTTCTAGCCACCTTCTCGTTTTCACGGTATATTACGAGTTGTCCCTCATTTCTTTCTTATCAGTACCACAACGCATTGGCTTAATTATGACAGAATCACCACATTTCAGAGTCCAGCTGCGTACGACTATTTCGACCATGTGCCCGTAACGAGCCAGTCTCTATTCGCGTGAACAGAGTACATTCACACACAAATGCTGCCTATTTTGTTTAAATTTAATGAAACTTTAGCTCGCTTTCCTCATCTGATGCAAGCAAGACGGGCAATTCCAGGTCCAGCTGCTGCTGGGTCGATAGGTCGAAATTTTCCGTTTTGCTACTAAATTTTGCGAGGCGGTAGGTTTCAGGTCTTGCCTTTGTCGCTGAGTCCAAGCAAATCTGTTACACAAAAAAAGATCTGTGATCTTGCTTAACCTTTATCCTGCCTTTGTATCTTTCTATCGGCTTTTCCTCTCCACTACGATAAAAACTAAAAATAGCTTTCACCACGGCCATCGCATGGAAATCGGAAAGTCGTCAATGAAACTGGAGAAGGTCTAAAAGTAGTAATAGGTGTCAAAACGTCAACTCACGCTGTGACACCATTCGTCAGACACTTCTAATGGCTTCTAACACCCCCGTTTTGCGGAAAAGTGAAGAGTATCGGCTTTTCTCGCTGCAAATTCATAAAATTCGAGACTAGTTGAGTCTTCAAACGAGGCATTTAACTTTCATTTTTATGGCGAGAATTTTTTACGGTTAACATGTTTTACGACTAACGATTAATAATTAGTTCTTATTAACCGAGCAGGAGGTCTGTATGGGAGAATCTTGACCGAGGTCGCCAGTACAGACCAAACGCAGTGAGGTTTGTACCAGCGACCGAGGTCAAGAATCTCCCATACAGACCGACCTAGCTAGGTTAATAAGGTGTTTATTATATGGCCAAACAAGAACAATTTAATTCGTTTAATGTAACTGGTTTGTACCAACTGGGGCAACCCTAAAACCAGGAATCCGGAATCCGGAATCACGGGTCATTGTTTTACCAACAGAGAGAGTAAAAAATATCCTAAACATTCATAAAAGCTAACCTTAGGCCTAATTAGGCCTAAACAGACGTTTTTAGGCCTAAGGTTAGCTTTTATGAATGTTTAGGATAGTTTTTACTCTCTGTATTGGTAAAACAATGACCTGTGATTCCGGGTTCCGGATTCCTGGTTTTAGGGTTGCCGTACTAACTGACATTTTGATTGCGAACGGCCGTAAGTGGCGATGAGCTGAACTTAATTCTGTAAAAGTTTGCTCGTCATCCTCTCTCAGTCTTTTCATCATGCTGTTTGGCACTTCCATAAATAAATATTAGTAGAAGAAAATACTCAAGATTTTTGCATTTTAGTTTGCATCTTTTCACCGCAAAACATTACCGCTCTAGATGGGAAAATCTAGACCGCGGTCAATATCGATTTTAGCCAATCAAATTCGTGAATTTTGTAGTTCCCGGTCCTTGTGAGACAGAGCCATATAATAATAACCCCTTACTAACCGAGCGCGAGGGCCGTACTGGGGAATATTGGCCCGAGGTCGTGGCAGTACGGACCGAGCGAAGCGAGTTCCCTAGCTACTGCCACGACCAAGTACGGCCCGAGCAAGCTCGGTTAGTAAGTTGTTTATTTTATGGTACTCTGTTTCTGATAGTAAAATGCACTTTCGGTGCAATCACTCTTTTTAGCTTTTTATCTTTTAGCTTTTTATCTTTTTAGCTTTTCAATCTTTTTATATTTAAATCTTTTTAGCCTCTTCTGGTAGTTTCACTGTGAAGAATGACAATATTTACAGTTCTTTTTCGCTGTTTTGGTTGCAAATTTTGAATTTGCCGGCCTCGCTTCAAAACAAAAATACACGGGTTGGACGTACTGCAAAATCCTGACCGAGAAAGAACCAATCAGAGAACAGGGATTTGCCTAAGACTGGGTTTACCATATAATAATCTTCATTATTATAGGACTACCTCCGTGAGCGGGCAAGATGAACCAATTCCCGCGATGTGATTGGCTACCCGAGCGGGCAAGATGGAGCTATACTGCCCGCTCGGGATTTCTCGCTTGGTCCCTCAACATCAAAGAGCATTCTTTTGGTGTTTTATTCTATATAATAAATCCTTTACTGACCAAGCTTGTTCGGTCAAGATGGCTGGATATTGGCCTCGTTCTTTTTTTTTCCTGTTTATGGACCTCGACTTCGTTTCTGTCCATAAACACGCAAAAAAAACTTGGCCAATATCCAGCCATCCAGGAACCCATGACCCGGAGCCTACAACTCTACTGTGTTCGTGTAACGGCGTTTTCACAGACCGATTTATTTTTAGATTGAATTTCCCGCGAATGAGACTCCCACAGGAGCCCGATGACCAATTACAAGAAATTAAGCTGACGTCATAGGGTCACCGAACCGGAACTGCCTTTGTTTTTTGACCTAATTCGCGGGAAGGGCTAGTCTAAAAATAAACCTACTTGTGAAAACGCCGTTTCACAGACGCTGTATGGAAGTTGCACGCTCCAGATGGGCTCCTGGCCATCTTGACCTCACGCTTGTTCAATAATCCATATATTTTTACGCCTAACGGCTAGATTTTTGGCAGTTTTACGGCTGACGGTTAATCCCATTCGGGCCGTTTATACGAGGGAAAATAAGCCGCGGCTTACATAAGACGCGAACTGGGCCATTTATACGAGTACGGCTTACATAAGGCGCGGAATGCTGGAATAAATGGTTCGCGGCTAAGTTCGCGGCAAACTGGTCCAATGTTGACTTTTTATGCCTCGTTTTGGCGTAATTAATTGTGAGGCATGATTTGCGACATTACAAGGTAAATGATGAAATAGTATATGAAATGAATCATATGAACTGCGGATATGAAATCAAGTGAAGCTATAGACCATATTCATAAATGGCGGGTAAGTAATTTTTTTTGTCTTTATGCTAATCATCCTCACTAGCCTCGTTAGCACGAACAAAATTCAAAAGAATCTTTGCTCCAAAGTGAGGCTAAAGAGGATTATTAGCACAAAGACCAAGGAATAATTTATTGGCCGCCATTTATGAATATGGTCTATGATCTTCGCAGTTGTGAACGCAATTTTTACAATTGCGTAGAGAAGCCTGAAAAATTGAGGACTTCAACGGGGTTTGAACCCGTGACTTCGCGATTCCGGTGCATGCAAGAGCTCGTACTTGGCCCTAGTGCTAGAGCTGGTCATTTGTGGGTTCTAATGGTCCCGTGAGGAATGAATCAATGATGAGATGGTATATGAAATGAATCATAGTTAGAGCGTCGCACCGGAATCGCGAGGTCACGGGTTCAAACCCCGTTGAAGTCCTGAATTTTTCAGGCTTCTCTACGCAATTGTAAAAATTACGTTCATAACTGCGAAGATCATAGCTTCACTTGATTACAAGGTAAATGGTTCGAGTAAGCAAACAAGCGAAGAAAAATTATTACACTAAAGTTTTACACGTAATGCAGTATCGATCCAGTGAAGTCATAAGCGGTGTGCTGCAGAACTTACACTGGCTGAAGTGACGCAATTAAGTTGATTAGCAATTTCAATACCACTGCAAATAGTGAGAAGCTGTTTCTCTTGCGGGGCACTCCACATTCACTTTTTCGCTGAATCTTTTTCTCTAGTACCGTAGAGTTCCGATTGTAGCGACCCTCGTTACTTTCGGAATTAGCAGCCTTTGGGGGTCGCTACTTTCGGGGGGTCGTTACTTTCGGGGGGTCGCTACTTTCGGGGAACACAAATAGTTTACAAATAAAGCTGGCGCGAGCCTTTTTTCCGAAATAAAAAATGAACAACATAAAATTAAAAAAAGAACAACATTTTATTTGCATTCCATATGTATAGATTGTGTTTCATAAAAAGAAGATAACAATGATAGATACAGCAAAAAACCGTATATAGAAAACTATATAGTTTTCAATTTCAATTTGAAGAAACGTTCCTATTATTAATACGAAATTATACCGGTTTACGGTAGTTCTTTCATCGCTACATCAGTGAACTGATGTCAAGGACGAATGGTGGCATAAAGCTTCCCCTTGTTGTAAATTAAACTGCACGAACATATTATTGTACATTAAAATTTTGACTATTGATTGACAGCATACCATTTAAAAAACTTGGTCTTGCTACTTTCGGGGGGCGGGTGGGAAGGTCGCTACTTTCGGGAGGTCGTTACTTTCGGGGGGGTCGCTACTTTCGGGATTTACTAGCGGCCACAAAAAATTGACGTTAATTTCGGGGGGTCGTTACTATCGGAACTTTACGGTAATACGTGAATCGTTGCTGGAGCTCGCCATTTTTTTCAGGCGAATGGAACGCTTTTCATTTAACTAATATATTCCTATTTTTCACGTTGCCATGTTACTACCAATAGCGTAGCTCCTACTTTATTATAAAAACTACACGTAACCCACAATTCCTCTATTCGCTCTGACGAAGGGCTAACGCTCGAAACGTCAGCTTTTAGAATCTCTGTACGGTGCCCAATTTACATTATCAACTCCGTTGATAAAACCAAAAATTTTTGTATACTACTGCCCCACCGACGCAGCACCACATTTTCTTTAGAAACTATCCCCTTCATTCAAATTATGGCGGATGTGTGGTGTGATGGATTTTTTATAGATTGCGTTTAACGCCCTTCATATATTTTTTTTCTTTTAGAACCTTAGTCTTACAGTGAAGATTTGTGAGTTCAGTTAGATTTGATCTCACAGGGACATCTTCGGGAGTCACGCAGATCAGCATTTCGATCAGATTCTCATTATCATATCATCATATATCATATATCATATATCTTTATTTACCCTCGGATTTTTAGAGTAGCTTGGTGTAGATAATTTCTCCGAGCATTTACCCTCCCAACCATGATACATCACAGAAGACAGACCACAACACCGGGAACTACATACCCTACTCTTTGCGACAAGTGTGTGGGTTCTTTTACGTCCCACAGGATTATGAACATTGAAGGGTTGTGAGACGGGACCTCCGGCTTATCGTCCTTATCCGAGAAGACTAGAGAGTCTAACCATTTGCAGATGTAACTACAAAGGCAGCACTTTCTCCTCATTTATTTAAAGACCCTGAGTGTTGGTCCGGCCGGTCATTGTGTGTGGGGTGTCTTGAAAACAAAGACCTCTAAGACTCTTAGACTTGAAAACAAATAAAGCAACCCAAAACCCTCAATTCGGCTAGTCCTAGGCCTAACTTGGCCTAAACTTGGTTTTTAGGAACCTAGGGTTAGCCAAATTGAGGGTTTGGGGTTACTTTCTTTCTTTTCGAGTCTTAGGGTCTTAGGAGTCTTTGTTTCCAAGACACCCCGTGTGTGTAACATAATAAATATAATGATGAAATGGTATATATGAAATGAATCATATATGAACTGCGGATATGAAATCAAGTGAAGCTATGATCTTCGCAGTTATGAGCGCAATTTTTGCAATTGCATAGAGAAGTCTGAAAAATTCAGGACTTCAACGGGGTTTGAACCCGTGACCTCGCGATTCCGGTGCGACGCTCTAACCAACTGAGCTATAAAGCCACTGACGTTGGGAGCTGGTCATCTGTGGGTTCTAATGGCCCCGTGAGGAATGAATCAATGATGAAATGGTATATATGAAATGAATCATATATGAACTGCGGATATGAAATCAAGTGAAGCTATGATCTTCGCAGTTATGAGCGCAATTTTTGCAATTGCGTAGAGAAGTCTGAAAAATTCAGGACTTCAACGGGGTCATAACTGCGAAGATCATAGCTTCACTTGATTTCATATCCGCAGTTCATATATGATTCATTTCATATATACCATTTCATCATTGATTCATTCCTCACGGGATCATTAGAACCCACAAATGACCAGCTCCCAACGTCAGTGGCTTCATAGCTCAGTTGGTTAGAGCGTCGCACCGGAATCGCGAGGTCACGGGTTCAAACCCCGTTGAAGTCCTGAATTTTTCAGACTTCTCTACGCAATTGCAAAAATTGCGCTCATAACTGCGAAGATCATAGCTTCACTTGATTTCATATCCGCAGTTCATATATACCATTTCATCATTGATTCATTCCTCACGGGATCATTAGAACCCACAAATGACCAGCTCCCAACGTCAGTGGCTTCATAGCTCAGTTGGTTAGAGCGTCGCACCGGAATCGCGAGGTCACGGGTTCAAACCCCGTTGAAGTCCTGAATTTTTGAGACTTCTCTACGCAATTGCAAAAATTGCGCTCATAACTGCGAAGATCATAGCTTCACTTGATAATAAATATACGAAGTCGTTGTTCTTGTGAAAAGGCTAAACACAGCCGTTGTGCTCAATAACAAAAACTGTTAAACGAAGCCGTAGTGCTGGTTAAAACAAGCTCGCCAGTTGAGGCAAAACAAACTACAGCTGCCCGTTTAGCACAACCGACAAAATAACGAACAACGCTACAAACTTGTTTGTTTGATTTAGTTCCGACAATCATGGGAGTAACGATCGAGAAATACCGTGTCCGGATGGGTATCCACAACAATTTTATAAAAAACAAAAGCCGTTTAAACTGAGTTTGACGGTATTATCTGAAATACAAGGCCGATTATACTTTTACTTACTCGAGCTGTATACATTGGGTTGTATTATTGTATGTATGCGTGGCTTTGTTGTTAAGAATGCCAAATGATGTTGACGAGAATCCTGGACCCACTTTGTTCGGTAAAAACAATTTGTGCAGATTTTATTCAAGCCAATTCAAGAAAATTTGGACAGTTTGCTGGTAAACAATATTAATGTGTGGCTATCTCATTGACTGCAACTGCACACATGCAGGTAAAAGATATTAAAGCATGGGATTCATAATTTTAAAATAAGATATAATCAATAGTTATTGGAAACAATTTATATACTTGTATACGAAATTCAACAAATAAGTGCTATAAAGTAATGTACCAGAAATGATTTTAGTTGAATAATTTCTATGATTTACAGTACAAAGATTCTTTTTCTGGAGATGTATTTTCGATGAGCCATTTACTCTTAATTATTCTAGAAATAAAATAATTCATATAAATAAGGCATTAAATTGTTGCCTTTGTTGTCAATTTCACCATATTTAAAATGTTAAAATGCATACAAATCCCTCCCTTCCCATGAAAAGTCCCTTTGTCACTAATCTAGGGAAGACCATATTGGGGGCCCGCTTCACCTCACGGGATGGGAAGAGAAAGGAAAGACTTAGATAATTTGATACAATAAATAAAATATTGAACTTGGTATGTTGAGTTATTTTGTTCGTTTAACATTTCAACATTGTGAGTGACACATGTATAACACAAACTGTACACCTACTTTACATTTTACAAAGATAAGAAAGGTCATGTGGATTACATATTGCATAATACAAATTTTATTGTAACCAATTAACATTTACGTCTTACCCAGGCTCTTTACTCTGCCTCTTAGTGTCTGAGGGAAGAGTCATGGTACAAGGTACGTTGCCTATTCTTGGTTTGCACGTCACGCAAGTGAAAACATAAATCGCTTACCATTTACGAAATTGAGTCAAGAAATGGAAATGTTATAGAAGAGGAATAAATAAACAACGGGTCCAAGTCTCAGGGTTGTGCGATATTCCGTAATTGAGTTATTCAGCAAAATACATTACTCAACTTTGTAGAGTTTAGAACTGCTGAACTGACACCAACATGGCGGCCGGAAACCTGTAGAAACATCTGGAATTTAGTACATACATTGGTATAAACACGTCTCCTAGTATTTTGGCTGTTTAGGCCACAAAAACACGAGGTAAATCGATGTTTTTATGCAACTGGCATGTTTTTTGAAAGCCGTCAACATGTCACGCACTGTAAAATACTCTGAAATTCAAACTGCTCTATTTTCGAAACATGCAAACAGATATATTTTTGTAGCTGATTGAGATAAAAACTCAAAAGACTCTTTAGTTTTGTATTTTATTTTTTTGTGACGTCACGTGCAAACCAAGAATATGTAGACAAGTTACGTAGACGCGTGTACACAAGTGCGTGCCTATTTATTTATTTATTATTTTCGGGCGCCGAAGTCGCTAACAGCTTTAAACACGTGTTTGGACGAGATGGAAGAGTTTAAAGGAAGAGATAGAGCATTTGTGAGCGATTGGCTTACAAAACTTCAAGGTCTTCAAAAGTTGTCTTCAAGGGAAGGTCTTCAAAGGAATTTTGGCTGCATAAGAATGCTATATATATATATGGGTTATTGACAAAGCGTGAGGTCAAGATGGCTGGATATTGGATTGAGAAGAAGTCGAGGTCCATAAACACGCAAAAAAAGAACGAGGCCAATATCCAGCCATCTTGACCGAACAAGCTTAATCAATAAAGGATTTATTATATGGGATAAAACACCAAAAAGATCTTGTGGGACCAAGCGAGAAATCCCGAGAGGCCAATATAGCTCCATCTTGCCTGCTCGGGTAGCCAATCATAGCGGAGCTAGTCATATAATAAGGTACGTTTTTACATCCCCATTTCATTGTTAAAGCTCTACCGTTTCTGTTAGAGGTAATCAAGCGACACTGAACAATTTAAAATACACGCAGTCGTAAGCGCTCTAGGCTCTGTTGTTGATAAGTATACAGTACCCTCGTTAAATAACCTTTCCCATGTTTCGGAGTTAGACCAGCTTACACTTACTTATTGACATTGTCCGACTTAATTAATTCAATTTCATGTCACTTTTAATAGTTTCAATATTAAAGTTGTGTTTTTGTACTTGCTCTAGCCTGGTAAAAACGGTATCATCATATAAGGGGGTCACCAAACATGTGTTAGCATGTTTATACACAAGCTGTATTAAAGACGACAGGAGCCGACGACGGTTGTTCTTTAGGAGGCTTTGACAGACAAATCTGACGATAGGGAAGGGCATTTGAATACCGTTTTGGCCGGAGGGGGCGGGAATTTGAACGATTTAACCTTCAAAAGTTCAAATGCACGGGGTTTGCCCGGAGGCTGGAGAGGGGGGGGGGACGTTGAAGTTTCGAGTTGATCTATACGTAAGTTGAACCTGCGGTAAGCTTCTGGTGAACGTGTTCTCCTTCAGTCTCCCCCTGTTTCTGTTCTCATCCAGCCAGCACGGATTGAAATGCTAAAAGTATTTAAAGTTTCTCAGCGAAAACTAGAGTATGAAAATTAATAAATTGCCAGCCAGCTGGATTTTCACTGCGGAACAGACATTTTGCAAAACTTCTTCATTGGGCCCCTGGATCTTGGCTGATCGTTGAAAGTTAGGCAAGTTTCTTGTTTGGCCATATATGACATACACTAATTACCGATCCGCGAAACATTAAGAAAACATCTCATACTTATTGAAGAAGCTAAAAATAAACCAATGAACTTTGTGAGCTCGTTGTGCATGCAAATTACAGCGACAGTCATTTCGATTCGTAAAACGCCGACAATAGGCCATTTCCGAATTCATATTTGTCTCCTCTTCAAAGCGAGTCAAAGCGCTAATTTTTCGTTCCTTCTCAAATTATCGTACTACTAAACGGCAAGAATTTCTGTCATCGTTATAAAAACTGCTCTCATATCAAATTTCAACCCACGCATGTAAATTAGGTAATATTTACATAACACGATGAATCCGCAAAGGCAGCAATACTTTTTCCAGTCAAATGTTTAATGTAACAAACAAAACATTTGCTATTACAGGAAAAAAAATAGTAACCTTCCTATTTCGTTCTGTGCGTGCAAGCAGCGCAACACACTCCGTGTCAAAAGCACACGGGACTAAAGCCCGGTTTACACTACAGAAATTTTTTGGCACGGCTCGGGTAAAATTGGCACGGGTCCCAAAAAAAAAGGTTCGGCTCGGATAAAATTTGCAGTGTAAAGAACCTGTCAGTACCCAATTTCATCCGTGCCGAACCAAAATTCTTACCCGTGCTGGGACCTTCGGCGAGGTAGTCCGAGCACGGGTGAAAATGGTACGGGTGCTGAAAAAATAGGCACGGTTCGGATAGAACAAGTAGTGTAAACACTTTAAAGGGGCAAATTTGAGCCTTAATTCATATAGGCTAGCGGTTTTTTGCGTATATTTCAAGATGGCTTCTCATTCTCCACCAAAATCACGCAGACGTTCTTGATTATAATTGAACTGCGCATGTCTACAAGAGAACTTACCCGGGCCCAAAAATTTTGGCACGGTGTTTTTGATACTGTAAAAATGGTGTAGTGTAAACAAAGTTTGCCGAGCTCTTTTTAGGCGCCCGTGCCAATTTCACACGAGCCGTGCCAAAAAATTTCTGTATTGTAAACCGGACTTAAATAAACTTCTCACTGGAGTTCAGGACCAAACCCTTTTCTGAAGAACCATTGAATAATGAAGAATTGGACAAGCTTTGGACTACGCTCAGCATTTCTCAAAAGGATACTCTTTTTCTGAAAAGAGCCCAAAAATTTGAGAACAGAAGTTTAAATTCAAAGAATGAAGTAACATGCCATTGTTTTGAAATTATCCATTTGCTTATAAAATAGTAACGCCTACGACACATACTAAAGATATGCACACCTTTCTTCGCTTTTTAAACACTTTCACGTACATTTCCGGTATCCTCTTTCTTCAAAAATTTGCAGCTGTTTAAAAAAAAATACCAGTCGCCTCTCCCAGTTTCCACGCCAGCACTCTCTTTCTCACTGAAGCCTCTTAGTTTACTGTAATAAACCCTGATCCCCGTTCCCGGATTCTTGTCCACTTGTATTAACTTTTCCCTCTGCAATATTAAAGAATTAAAGACTGGGAACGAGTTTATTCCACAATATGGCGGACATCTGAGGTGAACTTATTTTGCCAACAAGAAGCGACACTATCTTTCCCATCTCGGTTTTAATCTTAGAAATGGAAGAGATGGGCGAGAGCACGACTGGAAATGTTTCAAAGAAAGTCAACGTTGACCACAAATGCCTTAACGACCACGAAAACACATCACCGATCAAATTAAACAAAGGACACGAAAAGAGCTTTTATTCGTTAGTTATCTGCTTTGTCGCATTTCTGCAGTGGTTTCTCCAAATTCTTTTCTTTGGGCCTGATGAGCATATCCGGAAAAGGTCAAGTATATGCTTGTCTCAAGAAACGGAGCGTTCCAAGGAACCAAAGAATGCAAGAGTTTTTGTTCTGGACGATGCATCTTCCTGTGACACGCTTCTTCAGTATTATCGTTCGCAATATCCTTTCAGGATGAATTACCTTGGAATTGACTGCGAGTGGGTAAATACTAAAGGCCAAGTGAATTGCATTGTTACAGATTTCAACTCCCATATGTGACTGTTTTCTTGTTCGTCTATGTAAAATGGAGGGTCAAATGCCTCAAATTTTGGAAGAAATTCTGCAGGACAAGACTATTCTTAAGTTTGGTGTTGGTATCCAGGATGATGTGAAAAGACTGTCAGCAATGTTTGGTATCAATGTGTGGGGATGTGTGGACCTCAGACATGTAGTTCAAAGGTGTCAAATGGGAACAGATGACCAGAAGAGGTAAGTCCTACTGTAGAATTTTTTTTTCTCCCAGTGATTTGAACCACCAATAGTTGATCTGTAAGTGTCTGACATTTGGTGGCAGTTAAAAGGGATAAACTGAGAGGACCTTCTTCCGGTCAGCAGTTGCTGCAAGTGACAACATGGTCTCTGTTGTGGTGCACCGTGGGCTCAAGAAGGTACTTTTGAGTCATCCCTTTTAGCCAAAACCCTAGTATTCAGTTTGTGAAGTTGTTAGGACCACTTCATAGTAGAGTGGTCAAAACATTGGGATCTCAAATCCTAATGACAGACTCTTGAGCCATTAATGATTAATTCAGCTACTGAGGGGAAGTTTCATTTTAATTTAATTTGACACTTGTATAGGGCTATTTACATGTCCTTATCAACGAAACGTGACATAACATACTTTATCTAACTACAGTAAGGTTAGGGTTAGGGTTAGGGTTAGGATAAAGCAGCTGCTTACCACCCTCACAAACGCAAAAGCCAAAGAGATTGACTATTTTGAAATGCCATTTCGTTCGGAAGATGAAAGTTCGTAAGCGGTTTCCACTCATTTTTCGGGAATGAGCCTGGACTCTAGTTAAACCGTTTTCATAACATACCCTAGGCTCGAAATTTTTGAAAAAGATACAAGGTATGAGAATTTAGCCGCAAGTTATAGTAGCAAATTAAAATTGCATCATTTGTAACTCTGGTAAAGTAGGGACAGTCATTGCGATGAAGTTGTACAAAACAAAGAGCCCGCAATACGTATGTGTAAAAAACCGCTGAAAATGGTGAATGATCGAGGGAATGGATCGTGGTTCAACCACATCACAAGTTTGCTTCATATCTCCAAATTGAAACAAAATTCATGACAAGAAACAAAATATTTTTTTATCGCTTTATTTCTTTTAGCAAAAGTTTCGGCAAAATGCCGATTACCAACCCCTTTATTTTAACGGTGAATGCTGGTCGCAAATTGGCGACTCGGCCAGATATCTTAATCGCAAAGGGAAAAAGCGACTGTATTGGTCGCAATTTCGAGTCCTGATTTACCATAAGCATGTAAATACATTGAACGGGCCTAATTATTAGTTCTATAAATGTTTAAATTTCCGCATAATCCGGTGTAATTTCCGCATAATCATTGCATGTTAACGCATAATATGGCCAAAAATTTCCGCATAATCTTAATTTTTTCTCCGCATCCTATCAGAAGCCCTGAATAGTAAAATACCAACCAATAAGGGTTCATAAAGCTTCCTGAAAAAGGTGAGTCTTCTCAATTCCTTTTGAGGACTGCTAACGACTGAATTTCATGTAAGTGTTCAAGCTGAGAGATTATTCCACAATACAGGAGCCACTGCAATTGAAAAGGCCTTGCCCTGAGTGTGGGAAGCATTATTTTTTTTCTTTAGAATGCTCTGAGAGTTTCACTTGTTGTAAAGATATCTAAGGTGGAGATAGCCCATGTATTACTTTAGAACTAAAAAGTTAAAGGTAAAATAATGATTTTAGAATGACTTTCATCAATTAACTGGCAGTCAATGAAGGTCATACAGCACTGCCAAGATGTGTGAATACTTAATGTTTGATGTTTCTATCCTGCACACATTAGTGTACTTATTAAAGTGCTTAAAGAACTATGGTCAAATTTTTATTCCTTGAATTTTTAGGTTTCAGAGTCACATAGAATTCCATTTACCGTTTGGAAATATCTGCATTCAGTTCCAGAGATATTTAACTTTAAAAAAATTGTAAAATATGCAAATGAGAGGACTGATGACATCATTCACTCAACCCAATGTAACATCAAGTACCGTATTTACCCGGAGATACATGTAGGCTGCACTTTATCCCCGGAAAAATGGGGCCAAAATAAGGGTTGCGGCCTATACACGGGTACAAGTGTTTTGACACCTCATGAATATGCAAGAGATCTCACGGTTGTACACTAAATTGGCGTTTTAGTGTTCGCTTTCAATTGTTACTAACTTAAAACACATCTAACTAAACACTAAGTCCATATCTTCGAAGAATCTTGATTTTCTCTGAAGCAATGAGGGCATCAAGTTTTTTAACATGTCTCAGTTGTTCGAAGACGTCCAACACAGCTTGCATAAAATAGCCAATAATTTGCTTCTTGTGGTCCTTTGGTGAAAGTGATGTTGATGAAAGTGATTTAAATGGATTTTAATTTTGATAGGAGAACAAAGAAACTTTGTTGTGCAGCTTTTATCGATCGGAAAATTGATCATGGAATGTATAACAGTTTTTATTTAGATATTCTGAAAGTTGTAAACACATAACAACTTGTTTACGATTTTGACGAACATGTTTAGGAGCGTTACGCTTCATTTTACTCGTGTTTGTTAAAGGTGCAAAATCAAAATAGAAATAGAGCTACATGTACATGTCATGTATCTCCGTCACTTTGCAGCAGAGAACATTGAAACTTGGTGCTGGCTAATAGGTAACACACTGATGGCTATAAAGAAATTTGTTCCCAATTTTGGCAACTCACTCTTTTTCAGTCCCCCTCAACATGATTTCAATATTTTTGGTGATCTTTGAGCTAGAAAAACATTTAACAAGACCACAAACTCAACCTAACGTATTTATATGAATGCAGGATCATGCAGATGAGACACCATTGGCAAGTATCAAAATGGAATGCAATGGTGGCCAGCAAAGCCTTTAATATCTGGGAGGTCTGAAACTCAGTAAGTTTCTATGGTTAACAAAAGTGGTATGCTCATGTTGTGGAGCACATATACTAGAATTGTACTGCAAAGAATCAAGCACTTCTGATACAAATTGGCTGAGATATCTCTTTTTATCGTATTTGATCAAAATTTGGTTGAGTAATTGTGATGTCATCACTTAGCTAATTTGCATATTTTAAAAACTTGAATATCTCTGGAACAAAAAGAGATATTTGAAAATAGTAAATAGCATTCTTTTTTCTTTTCATACGGACTACATGTTTATCTTTTAAAATGGCCTACAGTGTAGATAGAAAAGTAGCACTTTGAGTTACCCCCTT
>NC_090889.1:41751541-41754041 GCF_036669925.1 Montipora capricornis
CCAAAATAATGATCTTTGCATTCTCATTCTCAACAACTGATTCCGGGCTATGCTTGTACCACTTTTCTCCACTTTATGTTGACCTGTTTGCAGAGACCCCTATGTATTGCTTTTGCAACATTATCATGTTGTCGCTTGTATTCCGACTGTGCTAAATTTGGAACATTCACTCGAGATGGCTGACAGTTTCATCACTTTTTTTGCATAATTTGCAAAGTGAATCCTCTTGTGTCTTGTCAATTTTGGCCTTAATCACCTTTGTTCTCAGAGCTTGACTCTGTGCTGCCATTAGAGGACCTTTGGTCTGCTTCTTTAGGTGGCACTTCTGAAGCCACTTCCAACTTTTCTCACTCGCTGTTTCTTTCATCTCTCTCAGAAAATGTCCATGGAGCTTCTTTTCTGTCACCTCCTTGATCCGTTCTTCTGTCTACCTCTTCTTAAACTCATCACAACTTTCCTTTGCGGTATTCATTCTTCATTCCTTTCCATGCTGTGGACAGCAGCCTCTCTCCACTCCCAGGTACATAGCTTGTGAGCCCTATTGTTGCTTGACACAAGTCATCTATTTAAACCACCTCTTTTTCTTGGCAGGTATAATCGCACTATGCTATCCCTTGGATGGAGCACCCCGTGCGTAGTTAGTGTTTTCCGTGTTCTTTTGTCCAATGATCTCAACTCTTCTCGGGTCCATTCAATAAAACTTGCTGAGTACATGTACGTTAGGAGAGAGACAGCCCATGACATTGATGCCGCCCAGCTTTGATTGTAACAGCTTACGCACTCTTCTAATTAAGTATTCTTTCATTAGGCTGATCTTCATTTATTCTTGCTGGACCTCATCTGCCTCCAGGAAACCCAAGTATTTATAACTGGCTCCCTCTTCCAGATTCTTGATCTGGTTTGCCATCTGGCAACTCAGTTCCCTCGGATTTGACAAGCTTTCCTCTACATATATGTACTACCAACTTTGCACATTTTGTCACCCCAAAGTCCATCTCTATTATCCGCACTGAACACTTGGACAGGATTCACTAGGATTCCAACCTCTTTTAGACTTTGCATGCAGCTTAAGATCATTCATGTAAAGTAGATGGTTCACTTGTTTGCCTTTGAGGTAATATCTGTACTTGGTCTTCGAAATTCCTTAGCAGTAGTCTTAACGGTATCATCGAGGCCACAAGCAACAGAGGTGATAGGGAATCTCCTTGGAATATACCCCTCTTGATCTCAATTTCACCTCTCATTGTTGAGGAAGAATACAGCTTGATCCTCCATTTCTCCATACTGTTGGAAAGAAGCCTCTTCACAACATTGTCTGCTATCCCAAACATGTCTAGACATTCCTTTATCCAATAGTGTGGTAGCATGTCGTACGCTTTTTGATAGTCGATCCAAGCCATAAAAAGGTTCTTCTGGCCAGCTAGCATTCTGCATAATTATCTTGTCTATAAACAGGAGATTGTGGGTCCCCCTAAAGCTTTTGTGGGCTCCTTTTTGCTCCTCATGTAAAAGCTTCCAGTCATCTAGGTACCAGTAGGCATCTTCAGCTATAATGCCAGTTAGTAATTTCCACATCAATGGAGGACGTGATGAGCCTGAAGTTGCTAGCTACACTGCCCAAACTTACTTCCTTGATGAACAGAGAGTTCTTCCATTGGTCATCCATAAGGGCACTTTTCGAGCCTCCAAACAAGGGTTGAGTTGTTCAACCAATCTGTCATGAACGCTTTTGAAGTTCTTCAGCAGAATCCCTGGACCAAGTCAGGGTTGGGAGATTTCCAATTAGGAACCTTCTTAAGAATCATCCTAAGCTTGTCCATATTGATTGCTTCCTCCTGGCAGAGCATATCTCCTCACTCCTCAAATCCTTCATTTCGCATTATTCTTGTGCACACTTAAGTGTCACTCCAAATTCTATTCCAGAGCTCTCTCGACTCTTCTGGATTGGGATGTACTTTTTTAATCTGCTTCATTTTCGAGCTCATAATAGAAACTAATTAAAATTGTTATTATTATTATTACAATTATAATAATGATTATTATTTTAAATAGGACACCTTACAAGCCTCGATCCTTACACAGTTCAGCTAAATTTTGAACCTGCGGGAAGACCAGGCACAGAAGACTATTACTACCTCAATTTCAAAGACAATGTTTGTGTTGTGTGTGGAAGTGATGAAAGTTACATGAGGAAGAATGTTGTTCCTCATGATTACCGCCGTCACTTTCCACTTGTGATGAAAGATCATCACTCGCATGATATTCTATTGACATGTCCAAAGTGTCACTGCCTGGCTAATCACCATGATGACCAACTCAGAAACGAACTGGCGATCAAGTATAATGCACCACTGGGTAAGCTCATATTCTACAATATATTGATGTAGTATATGGTTACTATGCATGCTCTGTAATGAACCTCCTGCGCAGAAATTCTTTTGGCTTGTCACACATTCTTTTCTCCTGAACAAGCAAGATTTGTTGGAGAGAAAAGGTTGCT
>NC_090889.1:41756541-41759041 GCF_036669925.1 Montipora capricornis
GAAAAGTGAAGTCAGCTGCAAGAGCTTTAAATTATGCCGGTAACAAAATACCAGAGGACAGACGCCAGGAACTGTCAATAATTGTGCAGAAATACTTCAATGCAACCGTTTTAACTCAAGAAATCATCATGCAGGCTGCAACGATGGAAACCCGTAAGGAAAATGCTAATTTTGTGTCACATGGACGTGAAGTGGTGAAAAGAGTTCGTGAAGAAGGGAAACTACTGGAATTTGAAAAGATGTGGAGAAAGCACTTTGTTGATACCATGCACCCAAAGTACCTCCCACCTTTATGGTCGGTGGATCATCGTCACCAAGCTTTGAAAGAAAAATTAGGGGTCGGTAATGACTCTTTGTAATTCCATATTTAAGTTCTCTTTACATAATTAATTTTCTGTAAAGGCTGTGATTGTTTTCTAACCCCCTTCCCCCCCCCCCCCCCCTTCCCCATGCTCACAGTTTACACCGTCAAATGCCCCACCGCTTAGGGCCTCACAAAGCGTGAAATACCTCACCCTCCGTGCAAGAAGCAATTTTAATTTAAATAAAAAGACTTAGAGAACTACTTTAAAAACGTTTTCCAGCGTTAGAGGCCGTTGTCATGAAACGTTTATTTCATTTTATTTTTTATCTTTATTTAAACAGTTAGCCGCTTATGTTAAACTTGCATCAATAGTAATTCCAGAAGGATTCACCTAGTTTTGACATATTGATGTTTAAATAATATGTAAACAAATACGATTGATGAACAATTGACGACTTAAATTCATGCCTAGCTGAAGATCTCATAAAGTCATTAATGTTTTATTGGTTATTGGAAGGTACGTTGCAGTTTGATTTTGTTTTCTATCAATTGGTATTCTCGTGAAGCTGTCGAAAACTGGCCTTACAGACACCAATTCTAAATTGTTTCGTAGCCGTTCCCTTCACCTAAGTCCAAAATCCCAATTGAACTATAGCAGGGCAAAGAATCCCATATGTAATGAATAGTTTTGTGTATTTAATTTGTTTCCTTTGCAATTTACATTCGTATTATCACTTCACTCGACGGTTTCAGGCCTTAAGCGCGGTTGAAATCTAAAACTCAATACTTAAAATAAACACTCGAAGCGATCCAACGATCGATCAAAACTCAGACTAAGTCCCTCTTCACACGTGACTTTCTTCCCACCACACGTAATTATGCTAATTTATGTCAAATCTATTTCTAACACAGAAGGATTCAAACTAAACACTCGACTGAAGTCCGTAACGACATAAACAGAAAGAGGAGAGGGTTCATCATTGTCTATTTTGTAATCCTTAATGTTCAGCTACGCGTTCTTGTTCACTGTTTCCCATAAAGGTAATTGGAAAATCAGTGTTCCTGTTCTGACTTTCATGTACTCCTAATCCTCACAATACCCAACCAAATTGGTTTCAAGGGCTGCTGGTCCATAGGAATCTCCCTTAATGATGTTCCCAGTGAACAACGTGGTCAATTTTTAAAAGATCATTCAGTATTCCGGCGCATGCGCGTGCTGAATAGGTAATTTCCGAGTTAATGCATGTTTGCCTCCTCTTCAAAGCGAGTCTAACTGCGAAGTTAGTGTGATGGTAATTAAAGTTCTACTTTACATAAGACTGAAAAGTAATATAATTAGTTTTCATTCAGATGTGAAGTTAGACTCGCTCTGAAGAGGAGGCAGACATGAACGCGGAAATGTTTTGTAATTTAGATTTTTGAGTTGTAATCTACCGTGTGATCAAATAATCATAATTTCGTCATGGCGGCCAAATAAAATATTCTTCTCTTTTTATGCTAATAAGCCTTCCTAGCCTCGCTACAACGAGCAAATGAAGAAAAAAGTTTCAAAATGAGGACAGTAGGTCTAATAAACATAAATACAAAAGAATGTAAAGGAGGTCACCATTTATGAAAGTGGTCTGTAGATAACTGTAAAGAACACAACTTCGCATTAAAAAGTTTCCTCGTGAGTTTCAAATTTATTTTAATGGTGTTACTATCACGAAGCTATGGAAATGTAACAAATTTCCTTGTTTCAAGTTGGGCTTCTTTAACTCCTCGTGGAACTCGTTTTCCTCATCAGGTCTTCAAATAGTATTCGATTCCCCGTCATCTCGGTCGTCTGACTCTTCATAAATATCGTTTTCCTCATCAGGTCTCCTACCAATATTCGATTCCCTGTCATCTCGGTCCTCTGACTCTTTATAAATATCGTTTTCCTCATCAGGTCTGCAACCAATATTCGATTCCTCGCCATCTCGGTCGTCTGACTCTTCATAAATATCGTTTTCCTTATCAGGCTCCCTTTCAATATCCAATAGGCCACTTTCAAAATACCATAATACTCTTTGTTTGCCCTCCAAAATTTGTTTACAGTTTCTCTTGAGACTTAAAATGGTCCCAAGAGAAAGTAAGTTCAGCAAACAAAGAGCATTATGGTATTTTGAAAGGGACCAACAGACTAGTTCCCCATCCCATACGTTTTAGGGGTTC
>NC_090889.1:41764041-41779041 GCF_036669925.1 Montipora capricornis
CATCGGTTTATAGGTGTCTGTTCTAAGTTAGTAAACCAATAAAAATTCTTTCGCCCTAAAAGTGTAGAGGATTCACCGAAACGCTGGTAAAGATGATAATGAGAAGACAACGTAGCAAGCAAAGATCAAAAAGCTGTTTTACTGAAGAAAGACTGTGTTTTCAGAAGTGAATGGCAGCCGAAATACGCATGGCTTGCCTATGATGCAAACAAAAAGATTATGACCTGTAAAATCCGTATCAAGGCAAATAAATCAAATGCATTTACAATGTTGTTGAAGGCCCACCATTGCAAGAGTTCCAGTTTGAACGTTCCTTGATGACTTTGAAAGAGATAAATCACAAAGGATTTTTTTTCCACCCTTGTCATGAAGTGCAAGTCACTTTGTCCAACTTCAGCTCCTGCAGGGCCCCTATTTTTCCCTGGGACTCCCTAAGACAAAATCCTGAGGAGAACACTTTGAGAGCTGATTAGTCACCTCGTCTACTGTGACTTATATGTTACATGTACTAGCATACAGCACAGAAACCACAATGTAGAGATAAGACATTTACAAAATACAATGTGTAATTATTGCAGTGTGGGTTATGCATGAACATTTAGCTGAAAGGGAGGCGTTATCCTTGCGCTGATCAGGACAATAATACGCGAAAATTATTGTCTCTTATAGATACAGTACAGTTTCAATGGAATCCCATTGAAATGGGTTATTTAGCCCATTTCCCATTGAAACACCGTGAATTTTTCAGGTACTGAAACAATAACATTGCTTAAATTGTCCTGATAAGCACGAGGATCAATTTCTCTTTCAAGAGATTTACAGGAGAATAGTGTCATTTATGTAAAATCAAAGCAATTACAGTATCCACAAAAAAAATTGAGCCTGTTTTCAGTGTTACACTTGAATACAGACCAACTGGTACTGAATCAGAATTCGTGTGTAAAGAAGGCTTACGGTATACAGTAGTACTTAAATGACAGACTTATGTTTCATTCGTATTCCCAGTTGCGTTTGTGCTATTAGTCTATGGAGGAATCAGTCAAGTGACAAGGTCATTAGTTTCTCGATTCGTTTGACTTCATTCTCGACTCGATTCTTGATTGTCGTTCCTCCATTCTCGATCCTCTATACTCGTGAGAATCAAAGATCGAGGCTACAGTCAAGAATCGAGACTCGAAAGAGACTGTCAAGTTACTTTTGCCCGGTACTTTACAATGTATGGTCCAAAGCAACCTAATGTGCCTTTTTTTCCTCTATTACATTGAAACTGTTTGTGGTTGGTCACCTTTTTTAGGACAAACTGCAAATCAATTAATAGCTGTTTTGTTAGTATTTTTTTTTTCAAAAATGGAAGGTTAGGTAATTAATGTACTTTAGTATGTGCAACCTTTTGTTGCACTCTCACCCAGTGGCATAAGATGGCTACAGTAGTATTTTATTTTCTATTTTGGGTGATTTGTGTTGTTCTTTTGTTAGTAAAGAGTTATCAAATTAGTCAAGACATTAGTTTTAGTAAAATGCTACAATCTTGGACTAAGTAAAAATTTGAGACCATCTAAACATTCGGGGAGTTGGGAGACTTCTCGACAGTTACAAAACCCTCGACTGAGTCTCGGGTTTGCATAACTGTCTCAAATTCCCCCATTACTCCCCTTCATGTTTAGACGACTATGTAAACACGGAAAAAGCCCTCTATTGCTTAAAATATTGCAACATAGTTCTTAATGGGTAATTGAATGGAAATTATGTGTTCCCAATTAACTTTTGTAGGATTGTGGAATTATACAGATTTCAGCTGAGCCAATTAAAACCAAAATAATATTCGCCATGAATATTCATAAACTGTATATTTAACAATTGTTCACTGAAGGTGAGGTGAATATCGGTGAGTCAAACCGACACGACGTCAACGTTTTTATTCACTGATATTGGCCGAGCTGGTGATGATTTTTTTTTTGCATAACTACATAAGTGATTATTTGAAAGATATGCATTTTAATAGAGACAAGTTCTATTCTGTTCAACAAGTCACCGCTTGTTGAATGGCGCAAACCAATCGTTTTCAAGTCTCGCATTCATGTGATTTGGATGGTTCAATATGGTGGCCGCAATATGTGATGGTGAAGAATCATCTTTACTTGAATGGAACGAAGGCCAACTAGGCTCGCAGCACACAATGACGTTAACCTGTTTTCATCCGGCGTTTCCAAATTTGCCACCATAAATGGGAAGAGTTCGTAATTCTTGTTCGACAAAAGTTGAATGTGTTTTTTGCCTTTCAACAAGTCGCAACATTGTCATTCAACAGGCTGCAGCGTAGTGCAACATTTTTTGAGCATGATGTTGATTGAACCGTTTGTCAACAGTTTAAGACACATTTATCGCAAACTGTTTAGAAACATTGTCTCAGAATTTGTTTGATGTTATCACTTTTCAGGCAACTTTAGTCAGTGATGCATTTAAGCAGTCAGAAGACTGGCACATAGAACAGGTACATGTACAAATTGTTTGCTTTTCTTCTGCTGGAAATTGCTGAGCCGTGCATGACTTGGGGAAGGGCTGAAGTACAGTTGTACATGTACACTGTATCCCAGTGTAAACCTTCAGCAGTATACAGTGTACGTATGACCCAACAAACCTACACCGAATTACACTGTACACAGAGTCATGGAGTTGGAACAAAGTTGCACCAACTATGCTACTTTTTTGGCGGCATCTTTGCGGCATCGTCTGAAATTAAAAACGTAAAATGAATACACTCGTACTGTGATGAATACAATTAATTTTGAAAAGCGACAGTTTTTAGTAGATGTTATTAACCCTTTCAACCCTGAAGTGCGCCCCATTGATGAGTATAACTCTTAGCAGGCGAAGGGTTGAAGAGGACACAGTTTTTGCGTGGACCTACCAGATGTTGTTAACATTTTCACACTGAAGCAGACCCCATTGATGAGTACAGTCGTTTGGTGTTAGACAGAGTAAATCTATAAGTATCACTCTTAGGAAGGGAAGGGTTAAAGGGAACATAGTTTTTGAGTGGACCTAGATGTTGTCAACTTTTTCACCCCTGCAGAAGCCTCAGTTGACGAGTAAAATCGTCTGCCATTAGACCGAGTAAAATCTGCAAGTATCACTCTTAGTAGAGTAGGGTTAAAGGGGACGTAGATGTCGTTGACCCATTCATCCTTTAATTATGTAGCTGCATCAAAATGCAATATTGCCAAGAGATCTATTTTTTGTCAATATTAGACAATTGATTTTTTTTTGCGTGTTTATGGACCGAGACGAAACAAATTTAAATAAATTGGATAGTTTTTGCTGGAACGTTTGCTTCAGCCTTGAACAAGCCGCCCAATTTGAGAAAAATCTGCGTGCTTTTCATCACCCAATCAAATGTCACGAAATAAAAGAACCGAGTATTGGCCAATTAGGTTGCAGCTATTAGGGAATTTAAGGACGGTGCCTACTACCATGTCTTAGTACGCATGACCGATAGGAAACCCGAGTATCTCGAGATGCGCAGAACGTATGCGCAATAACCATAGTAGGCACCGTCCTTAAGCAGCTTTGTGGTTTTTAAACGACTCGCCTTTAACACTGAGAACAAACCGTTTTGGAGGCTATGTAATTAATAGGTAACAGGACTACATGCTTGTCCAATTTGGAAATAATTGAATTAAAAATAATTATCTGACTGCCAATTGGCAAATGGCAGTCCTCAGAATTTTTCTTATCCAGTTATTTTCAAATTGCACAGCATGTAGTCCCATTACATATACGAAGCAGCTCCGATTGAAGAGTAAAATCGTCTAGCTTTTGACATAGTAAACTCTATAAGTCACTCTTACGAGGAAAAGGATTAAGTTGAAGTATTACATCAGTAGAGGAAGATAAGGCTGAAAATTCCGTCCATTCAGCTTCGACTTAGTCTTTTCCTAACATCAGAGCTTTGGGTCTTACATCAAAGCCTCTTTTCCGTTTCCTTGTAGGAGATGTGTGCTGGACATGGGCTTTTGAACTTCGAAGTACTTTTGATATTCATCCTCTATCGAATGGGCAATTGTTTTAACTCTGTAACTCAGGCTTGCATATAAAACGTTTCTAGATTTCAGTTAATCAATGAAACTTAAACATATTCTTTTTTACGAAGCATTAGTAAGTGCTACAAAGCCAGGTTTTGTTAATTTTTTACTTGTAACTTTTTATTGGTATATTCGATACATTGACTAAAATATGGCCTACATTACTTGGAGCTGGGTGATCATTCTAAGAAAACGAATTTCTAAAAAGTTTCTACAAAATGGCAAACGTTTACTGGAAAATACTGAATATGAAAAAAGTCAACTCATACGACCGAGTTTTCTTTGGAAACTGGATGTTCTCTTAGACGCATCAGAAATTATACCAAACCTCTTGATCCGAACCTATAGCTAACAAAGATAAATAAAACGCAACACAGAGTACGCGTTTGTGGTGAATCAGTATCTTCCCTCCGTTTCTATTAGAAACAGAAGTCATTATAACGTTGTAAGATTGAAGGAGGGCTCTTATCAACGACAAGATTGGCCTTGTATATAGGCACGCTACCAAGTAATTTTCGCTATCAACAAAACATATCTCCACTCTCAACAATTTCCTGCAAGAAAATGTTATTTGCCGCACAATTTGCGATGTGGCGCAGAAGTCAGTTGGAGCCAAGTAACTCATATCCAATCAGTGCTGTGTTTTTATTGACTGTGGCCTCATAGTCTTATACAGCTTTCGGAACTTTCTAGCCATGAAAGAATAACTTCCAGCAAACGAATCCCTGTTCCCCATGATGATTACTTGAAATCTATTTTTAGATCGCGCCCGCATTGTGAAGGTTATTTTTATCATGCCAACGAGCCTCCCTATGCTCTATAACCTTGAGTCAACCTTTGCACGTAGCTTTCTATTTTTACTCATGCGCAGCTAAGCGCACGAGTTATAAAATGTCGTGCGGTTCTTGTTACTGGGTTGCCAGTATGGCAATCCCAGTCGGAAAGTGGGTGGGATTTGTTCGCAAGTCGATTGGATACTGAACAAGACAGGCGGTGGAATCTTAAAAGCGACGAGTAATGGACTTCGACAACAATCTGTCTCCCGTCGAGCCGAAATCAAAGTGAGCTGTATTTCTAATATTTTACCAAGTGTGCTGTTATGTAGAACACTGAAACCAAATGGAAAATTCTCTGGTAACTTATGGGTTCAACAAAGACAGAGAACGAATGGAACACCTTACGTGGATCTGTGATCAACTCTGCACAGTCTTCAGTAAAAAAAAATAATTGGAAATGTGACAGCCAAGAATTATTTGAAAGAAAGCTTGTCGTCTATTTTGTACTTAATTATTCAAGGAAAAGGTTCTTCATGGAAACGGTTTGATCCTGAAATTTTAGTTTGTTGTAATATTGCGTAAATTTGACAAGATTGAGCTTTTTCTCTTCACGCACGTAATGAAATAGGAAGGGGTTTTTGCCTCTAATAGCAAAATATGTTGTTTGTTTCAAAAAAATTTTCGTTGGAAAAGGTGGCCTTTATGAATTCATCATGTTTTATAATATGCGAGCTTAACTGGATAGTTTTTATGGCAATAGTAAAGCACTTTCTTGTCAAAATGAGGTTAGCGTCTTTCTGTTGTGCTAACTTTATTAAATATAAATATACATTCTGACTCGTGAGTTTGTTATTCTCGTTAACCAGCAATGGCGTGAAAAGTTATTGCAAAGCGAATGGCGTTTTAGTCCATTTTTCAACAATATGCTTTCATTGAGCTAAAGAAGGGAACGTCAATTAAATGAACAAGACAGGCGATGATGATCTGGAATCTTAAAGGCGACGAGTAATGGACTTCGACAGCAATCTTTCGCCCGTCGAGCCGAAATCAAAGTGAGCTGTATTTCCAATATTTTATCACGAGTGTAGTGTTATGTACAACACTAAAACCAAATGGAAAATTATCTGGTAACTTATTGGTTCAACAAAGTCAGGTAAAAAAAAAAAGATAATTGGAAATGTGACAGTCATGCAAGAATTATTTGAAACAAAGCTTGTCGACTATTTTGTGCATCATTATTCAAGGAGAAGGTTCTTCAGGAATGGGGTTTGAACGTTGCGTACATGGTAATTTGACACGATTGAGTGCACACAATGAAATAGGAAGACGTTTTTGCCTCTAATAGCAACTATGTTGTTTGTTTCAATAAAATGTTTCGCTGGAAAAGGATTCTGTGATATTTTCTGCCTTTGTGAATTTTAATATCATGTTTGTGAATTATAATATCATGTTGTGTATTGAATTCTCGAGCTTAAGGTTGAAATGTGATACGGGAGGATATTTTTAGTATTGCTCTTTAAGTAGGAAGGGTTCACGAAAATAAACAGGTCTGTTGGAGGGGTGCTTGAGTTTCAACAAAATGAACACCAAAATCAGCAAAATATTGTGACGCCGATGAATAATAAAGTATCTGCTATTTTTACCTGGTGATAGATAACCTTGTCTTGGAGATAAAATTTTTGACTTTGCAGAAACAATAGTCAACCTCAAGAGTTGAGCGATTGTGATCTTTGTTTTGAATTGGCTCATTTATTGTCAAACGTTACAACACTTGAAAACCCGGTATCTTGCCATCATTTGACACAGATGCTTCACTGTTTGGCGAGTAAATATGCCGCGATAACTTAATCACGGCGCCCGCTGAATTCCGGCGATGTCACTTTCGATTTTGCGATTAATTTGTACAGACAAAAGTACAATAACAAAAATGAACGTAGAAAACACCTCCCAAAATGTTTGTCGCTGATCGTAACTTTTTATATTCTATATTCACGGTTCAAAATTAATGTTGTTTTCATGTCGTAAATATGTTATTCTCGAGCGACCGTCCTGGAAACTTCCTTCTGCTCTTTCTAAAAACTGTGTATCAATATTTATTTACTTTTGCATCAATATTTGTTTTTGCATAAAGCAAGCTAACAAAATTTATACCTTGCTGAGTTCGCATTTGTTAGCCTTGTCCAATGCTTCTGTTTTACAAAGGGGTATATGTTTTAGGTCACTCATCCAGATACTAACCCCGCCGGACATAATGTTACAAAGCTGTCTGATGCTCAGACGGCACGCTTAAACTTGTGGTGAAAAGAAGTTGTGAGGGAACTTGAAAATTATCAACATGTCAGCCCAGAAGCCAATGTTTCTCACTTCCCATTTATTTTCTTCAATCTTTCTGGGTTCAGTACTTTGCTAGTAACCACATGTCTTCTCAGGCTATTTACCTAAGACTTCTACCATGGCACTACAATGATAGACGATACCAAAACAATATCGTGCACTGTTAGAGCTACATATTACGCAAGGACAACTTGAATCTCCTGGAAGACAACACACAGCTCAGTTGACATTATGGAATAATTCGCTGTGTTACTTCACTATCACACGTAAGCAATGCGTGTCTATTTTTTCTAAAGAGGACAGGAATTTCTTCTTTCTGACAAATGATTAATTAATAGGCCGGTAGCCAGGTTTTTAACCTCAGGAAAGGATCTATTTCGTCGTACGAACGTGTGGGGTCTGTGAGCCAAAGGGCCTCTGCTGGTTGACGCATTAAATGGTCTTAATTACCCCCCCAACTTGAAAAAAATTGCCTGGAACGCTGCACGTACTACGGGCAACCCAGTGTACCCTCACGGAGGGTGCAGTTGTTTTTGGTTTCACATTAGTGCATGGAAATTTATGCTTGCATACATTTACAATTATAACTCTAACTTTGGCCAATAGCCAAGTAAAAATTATTCATAGAGCAAGATGTCAGGGATATTTATCTTGTAATGTGGTTCCCAGTAAACAACAGCTTAAAACTGCCATTTTGGATATTAAGGGAAGGAGCACAGGCTTTTTGATGCGGATTTCTAGCTACTGCATTAGTTGTGTTTTCCAGTGGCATGCAAAGCAAAAGATGAGTAACCATGTTTTTGTATACAATGGTTCTGAAGCAAAAAAATGTACCGAAGGTATTTTCAGATGTAGATTCTGTTATTGATCTCTTTTGTTCTATTATTCAAAGTAAATGTATTTGTTTTGAAACAAAGTATGAGGTTGCATTTCTTAGATGTTTAGGTGAACTATCAAATATAGGAAGGAAACAAATAATAAGAAAGCATAAATCTACTTCAGAAATTGCAGCAACTGGAAGAAAGAGGAGAGAAAAATACAGCCGAATGGACCCAGAGAAAAATAAGAACTTCATTCAAATTGTTTTGAAAAGTATAGGTCGAAAAAAAACTGACTCTATCAAATAAAGATGAAAAGTACAGGTCAATGAACTCACACGATAAAGAGAAACTTCTCTCAAATAGATTCTTGTGACACCTATATATCTTGTTTTGTGGTGTACAATAACGTTATTATTATTATTCTTATTATTATTATTATTATTATTACTATTATTATTATTATTATTATTTAGTATTATTATTATTATTATTATTATTATTATTATTACTAAACTGTCAAAAAAAGTACAAATAACCTGCGCATGAGTATAGGCTACTTAGAGCTTCTTGTTAAAACTCACCCTTTAGCAGGAGACACATTTACATCAAGCTTTTACTGATAGGCTTCTGTTTTTATCTGTGGTTACCATGACCACGCCGTCTACTTTCACACCAACTGACTAAGGTGCCGTCTTGAAATAACCACGCAATATGACACGGAATTCAAATAATTTCATCGGGATATAGAGCCAAATATGGGGGTTCGCCTTGTTACCTCATACTCTCCTGCTATCATGGTGTAAGAGGTAGTGACTATTAAATCATAGACATGGGCCCAAAGAAGGAGAGAGAACAACTCTGACTATGCTGAAAATCGAACCCAAGAACTCCGAATTAAATCACCGACTCCTCTCTCTCTCTCTCCTCCGAGGGGACTCAAAGTGACTCAAAGAAAAAAAAAAGCGAGAAGCAGGCGTAAAATAAGGTAGTGGCGACGAGGGAACGGATGCGTCTTTCAGCATTCGCATCTACACACACTTCACGCAGCGGAATTGTGAATAGGCGAGCCTCCGTGGAGGAATGAGGTCTGAACAGGACTGAGCTACAAAGCAATACGGAAACGAGTCGTTGGGAGTTAAGGTGCTATTTCCCAGCAATTTAACATGTACTTGTATTAAGTATTATTCAAGTATGAAATCTTAGTTCCATTTTTCTAACCTTGGTCTCGTTCGTTTCGACGAAATTTGCTTATTTCTGTTCCTAAAATCCAGAGAAACTCGTGGTTTTCCCTCACTGGATCAGTGATATTCGATCAAAACAAAAACAAAAAATCTGCATAAGAATACGCCAATAGTATTTATGTCGGAGGCAATAACGTCACCTCATTGTTTCTCAATTGCAATTTCTGCCGTCACCAGTCCTACGTCAGTGTTGTAAGTGAGAAATAAGCCATTTTAGTTTCCCTTAGGCCTGTTGCTCTGAGCGATGCTAATTGTCAAGCATTTGAGATGGTAAAGACCTCGCTCTTTCACACAGAGATGATAAAGTAACTCCATAGTGGCTCATTTCATTAAAGTCAGAGGTGTAGGAACCAATCCGCGATCAGGCGCTCTTTCCTTTTCGGAAGGACGAGAAAGGTACGCGCTCTCCCTGAAGAAAAATATGGCTGACAGCAGATTATGTAAGAAGCAGAAAGTTAACTTTGGTTTTTAACAATTTTAATTAAATCTGTTAGAAGCGTTTACACAAGTTTACATAAATTACGACTTTGCTCAAAGCAGTTAGAACTTCAACATGTTAATGGTGGCATGTGCTAAAACACAGACGATAGACGATAGATGATAGACGGTAGACGATAGACGATAGACGATAGACGATAGGTCAAACTTTTCACGGAAACGATTTTCATATGTCACGCAATGTCAAACACACAATGGCATAGACGATAGGTCAAATTTATCTAAAGCGGAAAAGATTTGTCACGCAATGTCAAACACGCAATGGCAATGACTTGCGGAAACCTTTGCCAATAAAGGTTTAAACTAGGCTCTAAACTAAGGTGTGATTGCTTAACTGTAGCTCCACAAGTCAACACAAACTCACCAATTTTCAAGCCGTAAAATTGGAGAACAGGAAATCGCGTGCATGCTTGTCCAACCACATTTAATTGGAGAACACGAAATCGCGTGCATGCTTGTCCAACCACATTTAGACACCGTCATGACACGACGCAGGCAACGCAAAATAAAGAGTGTATCGATAAAAGGAGTGTATCAGAGTGAAACACCGTGTGGATCCCGGAAAATAGTCGTAAGTGAGAAGCAAAGGAAGAATTGCGTGCGTTCAATAAAATAGCCTGATTAATAGCCCTCTGTTTTACATCAGTTGAGAATAATGGCAGATTGACACATTCAGGAGACTCGTATAAAGTTACAGCAGCTTCATTTCACCTCTTGTTTCACTTCGTTTGGTCATCGCTTTTTTGTCGGGAGCTCAATTTTTGTCACGCAATCTTTTGGGAAACGATTTCCATATATAAAAACGGGTTGGCCCGCAATGTCACGTGAACTATTAGAAACTGCACGCAGTCCGTAGTAGTGACGAGGTGACGCGGTGGACGGCAAACACGATTAATGTACGTACGTGTAGAGGGGCTACGAGCCCGCGGGGGGATTACTACCAGAAAAGTTGGGTGGGCGTGTGCAGCCAACGTCCCAAAACCCTCACCCTATTTAAGACCAGAGTGCTAAAACCATGCCCTATTTAAGACCAACATAGCAAAAATCGATACCCTATTTATGACCAGAACGGCTGTAAAACCCTACCCTTTGGGGCCGCACATACCCATATAGCCTTTATATACCCCGGGGGGGAGGGGGGGAGCTACAAGCAACCACACCTTAGTTTGAAACCCCTTAGAAAAAATGCACAAGAAAAGAATTCAGATTTCCAAATTTATTTCGTTATTTCGTTCTTTCGCCCTCTGTTTTACATCAGTTGAGTATAATGGGAGATTGACACATTCCGGGGACTCGTATAAAGTTACAACAGCTTCATTTTACCTCTTGTTTCACTTCGTTTGGTCATCGCTTTTTTGTCGAGAGCTCAATTTTGTATCGCCACGATACTTGACATGGATTTTACTTACTCCGAAATTGTTCAAGGTATGTAGCTGCACTGATGTTTTGCAAATTGGTTATCTTTGATATCAATTATTCACAGTTGTTCATTCTTGTGATCTATTATGTTCATTGTTTTTTTAGGAAAAAGGTGCTCCTCCGGTACTAGTTCTGGAGAGGAAAGGTAAGCCACGTGTTAATTTTAATAACCTTGTTATTTATCGGGTAGTAAGTCGAGATTAGTTTTCTTTTTCTTTCAGTGTCCGAGATCGGAAACAGCCAAAATTGGTTGTTACCTCACGTAAAAGAAAGGTTGAAAATGGCCCACGACGCGACCAAGGTTAGTGCGGTCAACTCGATTGTGCAATTCCCGCTTTTTACTTCTTCAATAGAACACGTGTGTGGATCCTTGACTCCTTTACTTTCTTGCTTATTTGGATTAGATGTTAGGTGTTAGTTTGTATGCTCTTTGTATCGGCTAGGAAACAGTGCGACTACATAGTGCGACGACTCATGTGTTTGCGTCTAGGGGTCATATGTTTGAAATGTTGGAAAAAATGGTTAATCGATGTCAATGTGTCAAAGGTCACTAAAACTGCCGACATACCTTCGAATACAATTTAAAACGTTTACTTACTTACTCGTTCTTAAATTTGGTTTGGATGAGAGGAGCAAAAAGTAATTTTTCGCATTCTTCCTCACAGGTAAACTATGGACTAAATGCGCCAGAAAGTAAGTATGTCTAATCGATTATAATAGTCGACTGATCAGATTAAGACTAATCTCGTACCCAGCTCTCACTCTGTCACTGAAAATGTGAGTTCTGGTAAAGTTCGACAGTACACCATTTTTCATTGCCTACTAAAAAAAGGTTGAGGCAATGTAATCAACGCGGGACTCTTAGTGAAGGTTTGGTTTTGGCAAGCTCATGTGCTGTTTTGAATAAATGTCAGTTGTGCGGAGGAAAGTTTTGTTTTTTCCGACGCCGGAAAAGCTGTACAGTTGAGGAAAATCATTTAAAAATTTTGCAACGTTTGTGTAAATGGTACCGACGAAAACCCTACGTACCCTGCCACTCGAATAAAGTTCTGCGTAGCTTGCTACGCAGTACGCAGGAACTAATAAATTCAAGTTGAAGTATGAAATTTATTCAAAACAGAATTTGTCATTCTTATAGCGTGACTCGCGAATTAAGCAGTGATCAATTGTGAATTTTAATGTTAGATTAACTACATTTTTCACGAGATCGTGTCAAGAAAATAGCACTCGTTGCAGTGATTAATTAGGTCTAAGCACTCTTTAACATTTTCGCTTTCGATTTACGGATTTGGTTAACTACACTTTTCACGAGATTGTTTGAAGAAAATAGCACTCGTTTACTGATTCGGTTTTAGCGAGTAAATTTAGGAGGTGGACGCGCTAGAAACATGCTTTCCGTCAAGGTTTGTCGCCAACCTCGTTCCCAAAGTCCCCTCCTACTCGGCCCTCAGTGGAGCCACTGGGGCCGAGTAGGAGAGAACCCTGGGGACGAGGTTGGGTTTGTCACCAGATGCAAACATAGGCGGTGCGGGTAATCTGCCGTGCGAGTAAACGGCAGGAAACACACCTTTGGTTTATGGAAGTTAAGGACGATGAAAACCAAATTAAATTGAATGAAACATGAAAGCAAATAGACAGACCTCTTATATTTGAGCTTTGATAATTAGCTTCCAGTACTTGTTTGAACTTTTGAAATGAAATTCATTGATAAAGCCACAACAAAGCTGCGCAAACACCGAGAAGATTTAATTTCTTGTCGCCAGATAATTAGTTGCTCCTGCCTTTCGACGTAAACAAAACTTTAATGGCTTACCTTGTTGTCGCTTGCCTTGTGTGACACCATACTTGGTATCACACAGCATCAACGAAAATACGCTCTTGATTCTCCTTAGGGCTCCCGACAAAAAAGCGATGACCAAAGGAAGTGAAACAAGAGGTGAAATGAAGCTGTTGTAACTTTATACGAGTCTCCTGAATGTGTCAATCTCACATTATTCTCAACTGATGTAAAACAGAGGGCTATTAATCAGGCTATTTTATTGAACGCACGCAATTCTTCCTTTGCTTCTCAATTACGACTATTTTCCGGGATCCACACGGTGTTTCACTCTGATACACTCCTTTTATCGAAACACTCTTTATTTTGCGTTGCCTGCGTCGTGTCATGACGGTGTCTAAATGTGGTTGGACAAGCATGCACGCGATTTCCTGTTCTCCAATTAAATGTGGTTGGACAAGCATGCACGCGATTTCCTGTTCTCCAATTTTACGGCTTGAAAATTGGTGAGTTTGTGTTGACTTGTGGAGCTACAGTTAAGCAATCACACCTTAGTTTAGAGCCTAGTTTAAACCTTTATTGGCAAAGGTTTCCGCAAGTCATTGCCATTGCGTGTTTGACATTGCGTGACAAATCTTTTCCGCTTTAGATAAATTTGACCTATCGTCTATGCCATTGTGTGTTTGACATTGCGTGACATATGAAAATCGTTTCCGTGAAAAATTTGACCTATCGTCTATCGTCTATCGTCTACCGTCTACCGTCTATCGTCTATCGTCTATCGTCTATCGTCTATCGTCTGTGTTTTAGCACATGCCGTTAATGGTAATATTGATAACAATAGTAAACAATAATGATAGATAATAGCAAGGCACTTTAAAGTGCAGCAATTGGGGGCTTAAGTAAGGACAATGTCCACTAAAAGACAAGTTAAAAGAAAACTTTGCAAGATGGTAAGTCTTAACCGATTGTTCAATTATCTTCAAATGGTAATCTCACGTCGTTATCAAAGAGACAACGACCTAGAAATGTACCAAAATGTAAAACTCACGTGCAAGGTTGGTTATTTAATACATGTAGTAATACGTGAAGAAGCAGTTAACCTAGCAACCTTTGTGGCTTTCTTAATTGTTGTTGATAGAAGAATCCTCCTTACAAGAAGGGGGGTCTCTCCACTAACTAAAACATTCACTAATTAGCAGGTAGTTTGAGGGGAATATTGAGTTGGTCAGGACAAACACCAGTTAAAAGAAAACTTTGCAAGCTGGTAAGTGTTAAGCGATTGTTCAAGTACCTTCAAGTGGACCTCAAAGTTGATCATGTCACGTCGTTATCACGGCGACAATGACCACGAAATGTACCAAAATGTAAAGCTCAAGTGCAGGGCCTACAGAGTCTTGTTTTTGTTCATTAAACTCATTATTAGCTTTTTTTTTATTTTGTGGCGTCCTCGTCACCGTCGTTGTACTGTCTTAGCTCCCTACTATGGCTGCCATGACTCATCACGAAAATTCACCGGCTGAAGTTGGTCATTTGCAAAACCAAGGATTGGATGTTTTCTGATTTTCATTCTGTAAGCATCAGGGTGACTGATTTTACTTTACTTATTCTAAATTGTATTTACTTGATAAAGCCTACCAGTTCCTTTAACAACGTGACGTAACATCCCGAAACAACAAGAGCTGTATATTCTATTGCTACCAATTTTTGCAAAACATTTTTGATTTCTATCAATGCTAACTGAATAGCGGGATTTATCATTTTAGGAATTCTAAATCTTCAAAGCGTTTTATGCTAAAATGACAAAAGTGATGAAAGAATCACTACGCTTACTGCATATTGTTCAAAAACAACTCCCGCCACTTTTACAACCAACCACAAGAAAGACTGTGACTGTTCGGTTCTTCTGGGGGTTGTCATTTGTTGAAATAAAGATTTGACTCTTAATTAAACACTAACGACAACGATGTCAATTTACCTAGTTCCTTGTTACCTTTACTTAATACATTTGCTTTTTTAACTCAATTAAATCAAAAGAAACTGATTGCTTCT
>NC_090889.1:41791541-41799041 GCF_036669925.1 Montipora capricornis
CGGAGTGTGTTGCTTGTCTGCTCTCACGGGCTGAGATAGGAAGGGGTTTTTTGCCTCTAATAGCAAATATGTTGCTTCTTTTAATAAAGGTTTTGGCTAGAAAAAGGTTTTTGAAAATTTTCTGCCTTTGTGGATTCATCGTGTTCTGTAAATATTAACTAATTTGCATGTGTGGGTTGAAATTTGATTTTAAAAAATGTGCAAAAACGGAGACAAAAACTTTACCCTGTTGTTCGAACAAAGCAAATGTTGTTTTTGATTCCGGACGGATAATTTGTTATGGCGTTTGACGATAACCAAAACAATAACAATAATTTTATTACTCGCAAAAAATAAAATTTACAAATAGCTAGTTTGTTAATCTAGTGGGATCAAGACAGAAAAAGCGATATTAAACACATATTACAAAATGCATTAATGAATAGAAAATACAACAACAATCAGAAAGAAACACTGGTAGTTTTGGCCACAGTTACATATAAATTTATAATACAGTAGTTTGTTCATTAAACTAAACTAAAATTACAACCAGAGGTATATGCATGTATTGTATAAGTTTGAAAATCATCATGTTAACAAAGGAATGGGAATGAGAATGAGTACGAAAAGTTGAGGAGGACAAACACGTACCATAGGCAACCAATTGTACGCTCTCAGAGCGTCTAGTCTTTAGATATTTTGTGGTTAAGATAGAAATCGAACGATCAGAGAGAAAAGAGTCCTGGATATTTGGAAACTTTACAAAAATACGCAAATTACTAAAAGGAAATTAATGCTGCCCCTCAATTACACTTGCAGCTATTGGAGCGATCGCGGATGCCGTTAGGCAAATGGCAGAAGGTTTAGCTGGGGACCTTTGAGTCAGCGAAATTGTCAGGGCTTAGAAAGATTGTCTGTGTCCTCATGAGATGGAGCACGTAAGAAGTATGCCAGCTCGAAAAAGGTGTTTAATTATAGAATGTCGAAGTATGAGGAAGATAAGGATGAACAGCCATGCCAAAGGGATGCGGGTGGACGGACCAGGTAAAGACCTGCAAAGCTATAGAATTTGCTAATAAAAGAAACCTTAAGGACGAACTCCTGTCTGAAATAAACAGCCACAAGCCTGTAAAGGATAATCCAAATAGTCTAACTCGCATTGCGAGAACGATATCTGAAGATTTGGGGGACAATGGATATCAAGTTTAAGACACCTCGAGGCACCATTTTTCATGTCAAGACTCCTGTCGGAACTTGAACCCTGAGATAAGGCAGACTTCGGTAGAGAGATGCACTGTGAAAAGAAATAAGAAAACGTGACCAATCTGATTAACTGGCTCCACCATGAGGCACCTCTTCGATCGAGAGGAAAGAGTACTGATGATGGTAACGGTGGGCAAAGAGAGCGTGGAGGTCGAGAGCCCTACCATGGGTGGACGGATGAACATGCGAACGACACTAGCATTGCAAACGACAAAATAAGAACATCTTCTCGCTTCCTTCCCTGTATATCAAGGGTCAGCTGTCAACCAAAGATGGGAGATAGTGAAACTGAAGAGAAGATGTTGGAAGTACGTAAGAGCGTCACGTCACAGTAATTACTGCAAAAGAGCTGACGGTAATATATAATTTTAGCCAAGCCTAAAAGCGGAGCTCCCAATGCCTATAGGGTTAGTGAATAATAAAAGGTTTCGAATTGTCCGCGCTTTGATCTTTCCGGTTGCTGCTTTAATAATTAAATCATTTTCCTTGCTTTCTGCTATATAAAAATTAATTGCCTAAGTAGTGAATTCCACAGTACATTTTACGCTAAAAACTGATATCGCATGGATCACGAAGCCATGAGTACGATATTGGTTTTTCGAGTAAAATGTTGGCAATCAATTTTTCTTGAATCTAACCGCATGAGTTTTAAAAGAAAACGAGATGCTTCCGTGAAGCATACACTGGGTTGCCTGTGGTACGTGTTACAGAAAATCAGAAGGCACTGAATTGTGTGGTATTGAACTACAGCATTCCAGTCTCTGAAGAATAACAAATAAAAGAGAAGCGAGAAACATTGGCTTCTGGGCTGATAATTTTCAAGTTCCCTCACAACTTCTTTTCACCACAAGTTTAAGCGTGCCCTCTGAGCATCTGACAGCTTTGTAATACCAAAGTTCACTGAAATTAACCCCTGTCCGGCGGGGTTATTTTCTGGATGGGAGACCAAAACAATATACCCATCACAAAACAGAAGCATCGGACCGAAAATACTATTAACGCTAACAAATGCGAACTCAGCAAGGTATAGATTTTGTTAGCTTGCTTTATGCAAAACAAAAACATCATTCTAAAAGCTTATTCTACGCAAAAAGTAGGTTCTAGAGGTAATTTTGAGAGTGGAAATCAAGGTTACGCGGCAGACGGCAAATACAAACTCACGATTTAATTCAGTTAACACACCAGAAAGACGCTAACCTCATTTTGACACGAAAATGCTTTACTATTGCCATAAAAACTATCCAGTTAAGCTCGCATATCATAAAACATGATGAATTCATAAAGGCCACCTTTTCCAGGGAACAATTTTTTGAAACAAACAACATATTTGCTATTAGAGGCAAAAACCCCTTCTATTTCATTGCGTGCGTGAAGAGAAGAAACTCAATCGTGTCAAATATGCGCAATATTGCAACAAACTAAATTTCAGGATCAAACCGTTTACATGAAGAACCTTTTCCTTGAATAATGAAGAACAAAATACACGACAAGCTTTCTTTCAAATAATTCTTGGCTGTCACATTGCCAGTTATTTTTTTTTACCTAAAGACTGTGCAGAGTTGATCACAGATCCATGTAAGGTGTTCGATTCGTTCTGTCTGTTGAACCCATAAGTTACCAGAGAATTTTCCATTTGGTTTCAGTGTTCTACATAACAGCACACTTGGTAAAACTTATTTTAGAAATACAGCTCACTTTGATTTGGGCTCGACGGGCGATAGATTGTTGTTGAAGTCCGCATTACTCGTCGGTTTTGAGATTCCAGGTGTTGGTTTTTCACCGCCTGCCTAGTTTATCCAACTGACTTTCCATTATTGAGCTCCATAAGGGTATATTTTGTTTAAGGATCCACTAAAACGCCATTCGCGTCACATGACTTTCGACGCCATTGCAGGCTAAGTTAATGATTCTCCTGTGTCCACCAGAGAAATCTATGCATTTCCACTACCCTTTCGATCCTAAGAAAATACGCGCAGAAGGCTCTATGCACAAAGACAACACTTAGCAGGGGAGTGACAGGCAAGACTTTTACCGACACGGAAAAAAAAAAGAAAAAAACCCAGTAACAAGCACACCCTAAGCTGTCAATAGCCACCAGCAAATAGGAATCACGCTAAAATTAGAGGCCATAAAGAAAAATTTGTAAGTTCAAGGTCAAAAAATAGTTTTACTGCTGTACTTTATTCCAAGTTATTTCTGAAAACGAGATCATTAACATTTCGATGTATTTCATTGAAACAAGCCAGGTTGGCTTGGAACAAGAAGCGGCAAAATACGGCAATGCAACCAAGAAAGGACGAACTTCAAACAAGGTCCGCTCCAACGCTTAGATAACGTTTAGGTGCTATAAACAAACTTCTGAAAGGACAAGCTAGTGAATTTCCCCCTAATTTTACGAAAACTCATTGCGATTACGTGTTTATAACATAAGGGCAATTTTTTTTGTCACTGGCGAGGCACACCAAAATCCAGTTGGGGAAACGGATTAAAAAGCACTTGTTCGCTCGCATGATAGCAAAACAAACAAAAGAGTACAGATAATCGTTATTTAATTCCATTTGACAATAAAATTCGATTTTCATTCCTCATTTTTGGAAATAACAAACGGCTTAGTGCCCAAGGAAAGAATTTGTGGAGTAACTTCTTCCACTAAGTATGAGCTATTACTGGTATTCTGTTTTGTCGTTGACGTTATCTTTCGCTCTTCTTTCGTTTCTGTTCTAGTCAACGGTCCTCCAGGCGTCATGTAACCTTATCAGAGCTTCTAAAGATATGCCAAAAATTGCAATACAGAGAAAAAAGCAGCTCTAAGCAAATTAAAAATAAACACCCAGCTTAAAGTTTATATCGCTCCGATGCTTGACTTGAATAACTGCGTAGCCACCAGTGTTGACCACAGCTATCATGATATGTCAAACTGGATTGAAACCAGCAAAAAATACAGAAATAAAACATTTTCCAAACGTTTTCCACCTGAACACGGAAAGCGTTGACTGTGTAAGAACTATAGTTGACGTAGTACGGCTTTGTAGCCGCTTGGAGCCACAAAAGGCGCTGACCTCGGTGAGCTCTAAGCTTGAGCCCGCTTTATGGTCACGTGATACTGATCAACGGATACATCGTTTTGACAGGTGTCAATTGATCTCGAAACATGGATGTCCAATATCAAAGGTGTATGCTGTAAACTAGCATGATACTGGTCACATTGGCATACATGGAGCGGTGGACGTACCTACGGACGGTTGATGGCGTCATGGCTATAAAACCAAAAATTCTCGTATCGATGGGTTACCACATTTTCTTAACTGTGGTGCTGCGCGCGCGCACCGTTGGCTTGCGCACAGTTCCGCTACAACGCGCAGTAACTGCAAGAAGAACTATCACCATTCTCTGCACAACGACAAGAGAAAGGAACCTATGCAGTCCAGTTTGAGCCACGATGCAATGATCTTCACTAGCCATGGTACTCCACCTGCAGCCGAGAATCGGAGCATCCAAGGAAGGGACGACACAAAGACACAAGTTATCAAACACTTTCTAGGGATTTGCGCAGGGCTAAAGGTAAACATCAGAGACAGTGGCGGGAAGTTCACCGACTTACTTCCCATGTTAATTAAATTCTGGCTCAAACAAGAGCCTTTTATCCAAATAAGCTGCAAAACAGCTTGGAATATCTGGTCCTCAAAAGCAGCTGACAATGAACTTAGGTGGAGGACGAAAGAAAGCGGAAGTGAAGATAACTGGAAACGTCTACACAGTCAGGAAGTGCTACAGCAACGCTAAGATTGTATCACGTAAGACTATTGAAGGCTACCCACACCCAATGTCAATAGAAGACAAGTTACATCTCTCCGGTGGTGCTTTGGACCTACTTATTGGTACTCACCTGACCGAGTGTTTTGTACTCCGTTGAAAGATGTTTAGTTTTTAGATATGTTGTGGTGAAGACTGGACACGGACGTTTTTTTAATTTTATTTTGTATTGTATTGTCAACTTAACTGAATTCACGCTCAGCCAATCAGATAGTAAGTCGCTCTTGGAGTTGCGCGAATAGAAATCGGACGATCAGATAGAAAAGAGCCCTCTTACTGAAAACAGTGTATTCGTCGTAACTGCTGAAAATATAGGAGAATAGCTTGTTTTGAAACGGGATTACACCTTACTAAAATGTAAGTATATCTACAACACATTGGAGAAAGATCGTTTATTCCATTATCCGATTTGTGTAGTTTTTTAGTGTATTCATATGCATGCCTCTTTTTTCAGTTGACTATTAAGTTACTTTGTGCAACGTGGAAGTGCGCCGATTAAACTAGTCCAAAACTACTGGTAGATGCTCTGAACAGTATTTTCCTTGTACATGTTACCTGGAGTTACACCCATACCCACAGTGGGAAACACAAATTAACGGATCTACAATATTTTTTTGGTGAGAAAATTTTATTGAAAAATCACTCCTAATTTTTCTCCATACAAACCCTTGTAATTTCCCTATTATGTAAAGTAATGGTCATGTTGATATGATATTAAGATTACGTCACATGCGAATAGTAGAGCTTGGGTCACCCGTGATGCCCCCCCCCCCCCTCTTTACCAGTTTTCCCTTTATTTTCTTCGTTTCAATAAAAAAGTACGTTACCCTACCTTAAGTGCAAGGAAATGATACGAAAGGACACTTACATAGTATTGGCGATGTGTGGAGGTTTCGGCATGCGATAACCTTTCTGCAATTCTGCTATGGTCTTGGCCTCCGACCACCCCGGATATGGAATACCTCCTGATAATTGTCAACATTTCATTAATGTCTTATCCTACTAACCGCTTGCTACAACAGTAATCAAATGTAGTTTCACAAGCATGTTGACTGGGTTAGGGTGCGAAAGTGTAGTCAATTAAAATTCAAACTACCTCAGATGATGATTAAAGAAGATACGGTGGGGAATAAAAACAAAGAAAGGTGCCATGGTGGAAGAAAATCAAACAATCGGAATGAACCTATTGAGACAGTCCATGGACAATTGATGACCCTAGACCTCTGGGTGAAGTCCAGTCTCAAGAAATTGCCCCAACTGGGAGAAGGGTAGAAATAATAATAATAATGACAATGATGATGATAATAACGACAACAGCTAGGACGTAATTTGATGCAACTGAATTCAATAAGCGTCACGAGGTGTGCCCTCGCTCTTTTCTCCGACTTCAACATCACTTGTATCTTGGAAATTTAACGTCACAAAGTCTCCCTCCAAATGCTGCTCCTCGAGTAGGGTAAATTGCTGCATTTACCCTGACCTAAAATGTAACGCTAGCCTTTACCTTAACCGTATTGTTAGAAATAGATATGAAATGCTTAGACTTAAAGGGCCACTTCGTGTTGGATGTTAAGATGAGGCTTGCGTCTAATTTTACTTGAATTTCTGGACATATGCGAGGTAGATGATGATGATTATGATAATTTGGACTTAAACTCACCATCATAACACTTGTGATTAAATGTTTATTCTCAGTACACAAAACACCTACCGATGGTAAAGATCTCATAAAGGACGACTCCATAGGACCACCTGTAAAGCAGAAATGCAGTTACATCAAAAACATTCTAAATGATAGATATGCAATATGAGATGGCTATCTGTATTAGTATTTCCAACGGCGAACCTTATGGTTTTTGACTTTTTAAATAAATGTGTGATAAAGAAGGTGACCTCTAGAATTCAAAATGTTAATCCTGTCGGTTAGATACAAAATACTTATTATGGTAACATTTAATCTTCACCAAAATTTACAGCGGTATCAATGTGACTAAAATAATACTGCGTTTAGTTTGACTTTCTTCCTTTTCAATTGCTTATTTTTTACAAGAATCTTTGTTAATACTATCTGCTTTCGTAAGGATCTACTGCAGCAATGAGGTAGACCTGTCATCTGTGGTCCAACGGGTAGTGGTAGTGGAAACTTTGAATCTGATTGAAACCAAATTCGCTCTTTGCAGCTGGAGATCACATAGCACAAAAACCGCCATACTGGAGAGCAAATTGCGCACTTTGACATATAAAACAAAACAAAAAAATTAAATTGCTTTATTTTAGACGTCCCAGAGCGCACTTTGCTCTCCAGAATGGCGCTTTTTGTACCATGTGATCGCCAGCTACAAAGGAGTCACCATTAAACGAAAGTGGGAAATCATCCTCGCACTTATCTAGACAATAGTCCAGTTTCAAGTTCTCCATGACCGCTGAATAAAAATAGTGAGGACG
>NC_090889.1:41811541-41824041 GCF_036669925.1 Montipora capricornis
GTAAATACGTCAGCACAGCCTTCTTCCAATCTTCTCTCTCAACTTGAGCAATCTGCATTTGTTTGAGGAGCTACCTGTTTTGGCGCTCAATTTCACCGTTCGCCTGTGGCCACAAAAGAGTAATCTTTCTATGCCTAATGCCACTGTCCTTTAAGAATGTTTGAAAAGATTCTGCCATGAAATGAGGAACATTATCGCTTGTCACTGTGTAGGGCAAACCATGAGTCACAAACATTTTTCCTTGGCTATTGATGGCCAATCTGACTAATAGTCAGTCACTGCAAAAACATAGTCCCCAGTCGGTAGTGGACCCATAGAATCAATTCCAATGCTTTGCCAAGGTCCTTGAGGCAATTCAGTCATGCGAAGAGGTTCAGGATGGCACATCAATGGCACTTTTACAGAATGTTAGGGCTTCTCTGTCGATACCCGGCCATTAGACCTTTGTACGTAAGCGCTATTTCATTTTCTCCATTCCTTGGTGCCCTTCATGGCCTAATTCAATCACTCTTGGTCCTAGCTTCTTTGGCACAGCAATTCTAGTCCTTCGAAGGACAATCTTTCCGAAAAGACACACCTGTTCTCTAATATGAAGGTATTTGTATTTTGCACAGTTGGAATCTTCCCAATTTTCCGTCTCTATGCTCTGTCGCACGTACTCTAATTTTTCATCTACTGCAGATTCGTCTTCTATTTCTTCAATGGTCATGGATTGTGGCGCCGCCGTGTTGGCAACAAATCTGATGTAGTCTTCCGTTACATTCCTGGTCTGTGCTTGTTCGATCTCGTTTTTTCGAGACCACGGGGGTTGGCGCAGTGGTGAGATCTGTGCCTTCCGACCCTAAGGTCCCGGGTTCCATTCCCGGTTCTGCCGAGAGTGGAATATTTGGTGACCTTCTTTCCCGCTAAATTTCACTCAGCTTTCCATCCTCCCGAGGTCGGTAAAATGAGTACCAGCATGAATGGACTGTATAGAAGCGGCTGCCATTTGCGCCTGTATATGCTTCCGGTCCGCTGGGGGTAAATTGATCATTGTAAAGCGCCTTTGAGACGTTTGTGATAAAGGCGCTATATAACTGCACCACTTTACTTTACTTTTTACCACGCATCTGCAATATTCATGTGTCCTGGCAAATACTTCAAAGAGAATGAATAGAGCTGTAACCGCAGGACCCACCTCTCGATTCTCGCAGAGGGTCTAAAGCGAGCTGAGTAGATCAATTCCAGAGGTTTGCGGCCTGTCCACAGTTCAAAATCCACTCCATTAAGATACCCATGGAACCTCTCACAGGCCCACACAATCCCTAGGGCCTCCTTGTTCGTTTGCGAATACCGTTGTTCTACATCTGAAAGTCCTCTGCTCGCATAACTTATCACATGGTTTTCTCCCTTCTGTTCTCGAACTAGGACCGCCCCCAAGCCAACTGGGCTTGCATCTGTAATGATCTTTGTCTTGGCTGTAAGATCAAAGTATCCTAATGTGTCTGCTTGAGCCAAGCGTCTCTTCAGGTCTGTAAAGGCTAGTACTTGCTGCTGAGGGCCAAATATAAATGGTTCTCCCTTTTTGTCAACCTTCTCAATGGCTCTGCTACTGTCGCAAGGTCAGGAATGAATCATGCATTGAAATTCACTAGGCGTAAGAGACTCTTGACGTCTGACACAGTTTGTGGCTCACGAGCTTCATTCATTGCCTTAACTTTTTCTTGAGCCTCTCAACCTGGTCAGCACTTATTTTAGTTTCTCATCATGCTCCGCTCTATCAGAACCATAGACAATAATATCATCCGAGATGTTTACCGTTCTGCTGCAATCATTTCAAACTTGCTGGATCACTTGCTGATACTTCTCGGGGGCAGATGTGATACCAAACATCAGTCTCTTGTATCTGAACAGCACTTTGTGCGTTACAAACTTCGTGATGCTACGGGACTCTTCACTAAGCTCAATTTGATGATATCCCCACTTTAAGTCTAATTTACTGAACACACTGGCTTCTTGCATATCCTCTAGGACTTCATCAATTGTGGGAATTGAATGCCTTTCACGAATTATGGGTTTGGTGGCGCATCTCATGCCCACACATAACCTAACATCACCATTTGGCTGAGGAACCACCCCAACAGGGTTTACCCAGGGCATTGGGCCGCCCTCAACTTGCTCAATGATGTCTTCTCGTAATAATTCGCCAAGCTTCTTCTCAATCTTTTCCTTCAAGCTGAATGTAGGACGCCGTAAGGGTTGCGCAACTGGCTGGACTTGTTCGTCAACTTGTAGTTTCAGTTGAAAGTCTTTCAACTTTCCAATTCCTGTAAAAAAGATCCTTGAATCTCGTTGTCATTTCACTTTGATCTACACGTACCACGCAATTCAATGGGACTTGCAATTTCAAGATACCCAACTCAGTGGCTGATTCTCTTCCCAGTAATGGTTCTCCTTGCCCTTTGATGACTGTGACATCAGCTGACACACTCTTGCTGCCTAAACTCAGATCTGCTGTAAAGGTTCCAATCACTTCAAAAGGGGTAACTTCACAATAAGCATACAACTTCTTTGTACTTCTTCAGTGATACGCACTTGATATGCTGCTTCGTCAATTGTTCCCACAATGCTTGGCTAATGACATTTGCACTTGCTAAAGAATCAATTATCATCTCCACCGGAATACCTCCAATGTTAACCGTGAGTTTTCCTCCTTGAGTCTCACCAGCAACTGTAAACACATACTCGTCTTCCTCTTCCTTACATTCATCGACCTTCATATACTGTACACGTGATTTACTGGGAATTTCTTTAACTTTGGTTTTGCATGCATTTGCAAAATGCCCACTTGAGAACACTTTGAGCACTCTTTTCCCCTGGCCGGAAACAGGGGGTCTTTGGCAAAATGTCAACGCCTTCCGCACCGATAACATTCACCCCCTGGTAAAGTCGTATCTCGACTATTCCGTCTGGTCCGTCTATCACTCGTACTCTGCGTTTGTCTTTTTACTAACCCGTAATTCCGGGAAATCTCCTGTAAGGTTTAAAGTGTGAGTGTTTGGCCTTTTTCCAGAAGCTTGCAATTCAATTCATTGAAAAGACACTTCGATATTATTTGATCACTGATTTGAGCCTCCATTCATTTGGTCGCCATAATCACACTGCTAAGCTTTGTGCCTCAATCGTACCGCAAATTGGTCAATCGTTTCATCTTCCCCTTGCACCATTTCTCTGAATAAATGCCGCTCATATGGAGTGTTAATTTGTGTGACAAAATGTCTGGTTAAAGCATATTTGGTTTTCTGATAATCTTTCGCACTCCAAGTGTCGGCCAAAACATCAAAAATATCTTGGACATGCGGCCCAGCGCAATGCAGAAGAAGAGCTCGCCTCTGCACTGTATTGTCGTCCTTATCGGAGACAATAATCAAACCTTTTCCATCTCCATATAACTGAAAACTACGAAGCCATCGTTTACACTCAGTGCCCACGCTACTCGGATCACTGTTGACATCAAACAGTCGAACTCCTCCAATATCCCAATCTCTCAAATTAATCTTCAATGAAAACAGTGTTCCCACCCTAAACCCCATCCTCGTCGCCAGTTGACAACTAGATGAGCCGGATTAAACACAACAAAAGTCTTAAGTGTCAAACAACGCTCACCACTCCCGTTTTACACTACACTATTCATGTACGACTTTCTGAAGTATAACAACACACTGCTTATGTAACCTACACGAAACATCCTACAACCGTAGATGGCTTGCTCTCCTTAGCATGGGTATTTTTCTCTTGACTATTAAATTTTATCGAATCTGTGGGGGGGGGGGGGGGGATTTATAGAATTAACGTTGAGCTTATAAATGCTAAAATAAGCTTTAAATGTAGAAATAAACTTCACTTACCTCTACGTACAGTTGTCCTCGTAGTTTCTGTGCAATGGGAGAGCCAACTGTGTCCCTTTTAGACGGGTTTGTGGCTTACGAATTTTTACGATGTCGTTAGTTGTCATTTCCCCCACAGAGCACCCACTTTCCCCTTTCGGAATTGGACGACGTTAGACAATCGTCCAATTAGAAAGGAGCAATCAGCATGACGGTTTGTGACTGGCACATGAGAATCTTGCTACGCATTCCTACCGCTCGAATACTGTAGGATATTGATTTTCTTCGACGGCTAGCTCCGGGCCGTTTGGATGGATTCTCGATCGGCAGGTACAGAAGAAGCCTAAATCTTTCGACCTTAATGCTGCGGAACGATACGATTTTCTAGGGGAAAATTTTTCCGGCGCTGGAGCCCTTTTTTAAAACAAGGATTCCTCCCTTGTCTTTCTACTATTACCACAGGCGCCCCAAGCTCGGTGTGAGCATGGCCGACAAAAATATAAGGATTTGTATGGGAATCCCGATAAAAAGCTTAAGAAGATAATTATATGAAAAAATTCTCAATTAAAAGGCCTAACCTTATTTCCAACGTGCGTAACTTGATGGTGGGTTGAGATGAGAGTTCAATCTTTGCCAATTGATTGTGATGTGGAATTGTGACCGTGGGAACATTTTATCTAGGAATATTTGACTCAAATTGGTGGCACCTGAGAATTTAGTTTCCAGCCTGGGGATTTTATTATACTGTTGACAACCACGAAATTGAGAAATGGCTCAAATCGCGTCGGATCTGGAAAATAACCACACAGGAAGGAAATTACCCACGTTAGCAATAAGGTTAGGCTTTTTAATTGAGAGTTTTTTCATATAAATACCTTCTTAAGCTTTTTATCGGGATTCCCATACAAATCCTTATATATTATTAGGAATAGTAAACAGCGAACTCAAAATCCTTCAGAATCGTTCAAAAAACCGCTTTTGAGGCAAAAGGACCATTATATACAACAGGTAAGGTAATTCAACGTTTATTTAACATTGACTGCGACATACATACTTAGGGATTTTATATAATATCGTTATAGGTGAAGCAAACGGTAAATCCAGTACATTTACTAAAAAATAACAATCGGTTACTCACACTCATTGTGTGAGCGCCCTGTGTTTCCCCTCGTAAGGAGAAGAAAGGCTGGTGACTCGCAGCGATCTCGTCCCACAAATTGCTCTCGCATGACAAAGCAACGGTCCGAATCGCTATAAAAACACCACAGCCTTAAGGCCAGATAAGTTTCCTATTGATGTGATATCTTGCCTTAAGGCGTTGGTGTTTTCATGGCGATTCGGACCGTTGCTTTGTCATGCGAGAGCAATTTGTGGGACGAGATCTTCCCTTTATGAGGGGAAATGACAACTAAAGACATCGTAAAAATTCGTAAGCCACAATCCCGTCTAAAACGGACACAGTTTGCCCTCCGATTTCACAGAAAAGACGAAGACAACTGTACGTAGAGGTAAGTGAAGTTTATTTCTACATTTACAGCTTATTTTAGCATTTATAATTTTATATTTTCCCATACAAAGTCATGAATGAACGGGCATAACAGTTTCAAAGAAATAGATCATTTTATTTTAAGTACATATTCGAGGGGAGTGATAAGTCTTTATTTTTGTGCCATTTAGAAATCTAAAAGGGTACTGTAGTAGCAATTAAGAGGCAATAGATCGAATATTAATTCTTGAATTTTATTTAATAGCTGGACCACCGAAAATTTGCAATGTACCCCCCTGTCCCGCGACTAAAGAATTACCATTATGATAATTCTTTCGCCGCGAGATAGGTTGTTGAAAATTGAAGAAATTGAACTAATGCTGAAGTTTAATCCAACATGACAAACCTCAGATAGAAATCTATACTCTTCACCATTTACCCTTTACCCTTTACCCGTTATCCTATAATGTTCAGGTAGAAATGATGGACGCGAATACGCAGGTTTAAAGGTTTCCAGGTCTGAAATCTGAATATACACTGTATTTGTCTCACACCGATGACAAACATACAATGTACCTTAAAGGACAGATTTTTGAACATTTGCTTGATCCTCGCATTATTTACTTACCCCTCTTGATGCCAGGAACCCCATCGCTGTAGCAATCTGTTTTGAAAATGAGACCAGGTCGTATGTGCGCAACTGCGCTACCTCTCCTTGTCCGTGATAATACTTGTCAGCAATTCCACGGCTTTTTCTCAGAAAGCCCAGTAGATCTCCACAGTGCAAGTATTCCATGATCAAAATTGGGTGTACTGTGTGGTAGAGATGGTCGTGCACCGTTATGTTTTTATTACTGCAAGCTCGGCCGCATCACCGGACAGCAACAACAACAACAACGGCAATAATAATAATAATAATAATAATAATAATAATAATAATAATAATAATAATCATCATCATCAATAATGATAATGCTAATAATAATAATAGACTGGTTCCATAGAGAGGTCCAAGGACCAGGTCCACAGCTGGGGTAATCCATGGACCGTCACCTGGGGTCTATGTTTTGAATACGTCCTTGTTATCAATGTTATCAAAGGTAGCAGTGAAGTCACTCCTAGTGTTTTAGTCTGGATTACTAAGATAACTTATCTTTGTTTGTCAAGAGACTCAATTAATGGCTGCAGAAAATAGCACAGTTTTCGTGGGTTGACATTTGAGGTTAGTGCCACTTGTAAAATATCAAGAATAATAATAATTATCAGTTCTTAAAAACCGTGGTATTATCCATTCTGGCAAAACCTGATATCTGGGAAGAGAAAATTGTGAAAAGAATTAAAAAACGTGCATAAAAACAGAAACAAAATAGCTCCTTACTCTGGGTGGTAACGGAGCCAATAAACTCTACGACATTTGGCAGGGGGCTGTCAGCAAGAGCTTTTCCTAACCCAATTTCTCTCATCAGCGCCTTTCGCCCTTCCTCCCCTGAAGTTGCTGCAATCATAAATTAGATCAAAATACAATAAAAGAGGAAGTTCCCTAGATAGGTACACCTCAATATTCGGCTGATTGGAGAAAGTGTAATGTAGCGGTTGGATTGAAGCAAGCATGGAACAAAGGCTAATGCATGAAAGTAATTAAAGCATCAAATCCTCTTCCTCATGCACACGTCTCCCTGAGAAGCTTGATTTAGTGCAGACTTAGGAACACTGCCCTTGATGTGTTTCAACAAAGTAACGTTAGCTTTGTGTGCTAATTTTTTAACAAGAACTTGTTATTGAAGGCCTGCGTGATTTCTTGATTCTCGGCTGTACCACATAAGAAAATAGAAGAATACACAAGAACGCTCGGTCACACGACTTAAGGATTCACGGTCATAAACGTACTTAACTTCTATTTCCTGTTTCAAATCGAAGAGCTCGATTTTCTTTTTTTTTTTTTTTGCTACAGCAAGTTCCGGGAAGTTCCGGAATAAACTGTGCATATTGAAATGTCAGCCTTTGTTCTATGAAACAGACGCCATTGTAGGTTAATTAAATATTCCACTGTGTCCACCAGATTAATTTGCGCAAAGCCTACCAAAACTACGCGCAGAAGACTCTACGCACAAAGACACTACTTAGCAGGGGAGTAACAAGAAAGACTTTTCCCAACTCAGAAAAAAAAAAGGAAAAAGAAGAAGAAGAAAAACAAAAGAAAAAGAAAAAGAAAACGAATAAATTTCACTCGTTTTCCGAATGGATTGCTTTATGGCAATCCATTAACAGGCCTGATTCCCTGTGGGACACACTTTCTTGTAGCCGATTCCAAGATCAAAAAGAGCTGGCTGCCAGCTGGTAAGGATCGGTCCCAGGCACCATTCATTGTGCCACATTAGGGGCGATCAGCTCCTTAATAAAAATGCTGTAGAAAAGAACATCATCTTAAAATATCCCCAATTTGAATTGTTGGAACCATTCAGATTTATTTTCCAACTATTTTTGCATGTAAAATGTATGCTTCCCTGCAATATTGAAACTAAAATGAACAGCATTTCATTTAGAGGGATAATTAAAAATCTTAATGCACTTGAGCAGGCGTTCTCTGGAAACTCTCGGTTTTCAGCATTTCACGTTCATTGTTACAAAAAAAAAAAAAACAATTCAAAGTGGATGAGCAGAGAACGTTGAGATGTCACTGTATTTGTTGCTTTAGCTCCACTAGTTACCATAAATTGAATGCACATGCTGTGCAGTCAAATTAATGAGTAATTTGGAATTCAAAGTTACTCACGTTTGAAGCACTTTGCTGCAACAAAACGTATGCCAGGTTTCCCATTTTTACGACTCAAAGTTGCTCTCCAAACTGTTCCAAATGCTCCTGAGCCGATGACCTCTTCGAGTCTTATTCGGTCACGAGATATCTCCCATTCATCCACTTCAACTTCCATCAACTTCATCTCATGACTTTCTTCAAAATCTGTTGATCTTAAATCCAGAAATTTAGATTATTTTTCATATATTATTCACTGGTGGGTTGACTGTTCGTCACTAAATTGTGGCATGAAATTAAAGCTTACATGCACTTCTTACACACTCTGCTGACATGTCATTGATCTGTTCACTAGATCCTACATATTGAACAATCAAAGACAGGAAACTAATTCCTCTGAGATAATAACAACGTTAACGGAAGGTTAGAGAAACGATTATTATTGCATTAGTCGCTCAAGTAGAATTGTGAGATCGTTGATCAAAACTGTGTTTGAAATACAAGTAAGACCTTGACTTGACCAAAGCTCTAGTGATGCAGCTCACTGAGTACCTATACGTATCCACATATCCTAAATTTGCATTATTTGAATTACTTTTTAAAAATATTATGGTGCTTGATAGTTCAGAGAGAAGGCAAAAAAAAAAAAAGATGACACGATTTCATGTCTTTTTAATGTTATGACATTAAACCTCATAAGACGTCTTGGCTAGTAAAGGGTATCATGTGACCACGGATGTTAAAGTAAACATCCTTTAAAGGCAACTTTTTGGCGAATCGGGTAACAACAACCAGGCGCAACATAATTCAGCTTAACTCGTGTATTTGGCTTCTAAAAGATTCGACTTACCTAGCTCTGGCTTCTCAGCAAACCAATGAACACAATAGCATGTGAAAAAAGGGATAGACTTGGTTAGATTCACTAGTATGTGGAGATGGATTGACAGCAATGATTAAAGTCAGGCTCCTAATATTACTATATTCATCTGATTTTCATGTTGTGTTAATTATTCACAATGTTAGTGCCAAAAACAATACATGTAGCCGCATCAATGTTTAAGCATAGCATTTTTTTCTCTTGGTCAGCAAGCGTTCTTATTCTGCTATGTGTCTCCAAAGATTGTTCAATTCCACATGATTGCAATTTGTCATGTGGTCGTAATTATCAAGGTAACTGATAACTTTAATAATACCTCACACCAACATCTAAAGAAAACAAGGGCTTTTTAAGGACGTTCGCGCGAAAATCTTCCCACATTGAAATTTGTTTCATTTCTCGCATGAAGTTAGGTCATAAATTACTTATTCCAAAAATGAAAAAAAATTGGGGGGTCACCGACTTCGATTCGGAGAAAAAGGCAAGGGAAAAATGCCCTAATTTCGATAGAAAGGTCATTATAACGGGATAGCCTCATCTACTTATCCGTCCAAAATCATAAAAATAATACGTTAGAGTGAAGGTTTCTGTGCATAGAAATATAGGAGTGGGTTTTTTAGATAATTTCATGCCGCTGAGTATGTCTTAAACAGTAGAGTTAATCCTGAACGAGCGTTTTCGTACGCGCTACCCATTGTGACTATTTCCGGAACTCAGGACACAAGGAAAGAAAACTGTTAAAAAAGATAACTTTCATTTCATCATATTTTGTAGATTGTAAGAAGAGCAAGTGATTCGTGTCTTAAAAATAGGGGTCACCGATGATCTAAACGAGTAAAATCGATGTGATGTTGCGAAGCTCTTGGAAAATTTAGTTTGTTTGTTTATTTTGTCGGGGAAGGACTGGAACCCAAGACAGGATCGATGAATGAAATGCTTTTGCAAAAAAAAAGAAAAAAAAAATTCTAATCTTTGGCTGTTTCCTCAAAGGTTCGCACTATTCAAGTGGATTAGAAAGAGAAGATAATTCTGCTCTATTTTCATGAAATATAGGAAAATAACTTCAAAAACATGCATTCATTTTGAATTAAGAAGTTCGTAACGTAATATAAAAGATTTTAAAAAACCAACTTCATTAAATTTACACAACTTCTCTAACTTTAACTAACCTTCCTCGAGTTTTCAAAACTTTCAACCACTACTCGATTAGCGACCTTTTCCAGCCTCACGGTCCTTTCTCTTTATTGTGTCATGATGAATTGGAAATAAATGTGTCATTCTTTAGCCGACCTGGAAACTTGTTGTTTGGTTTTGTCGCCATAAGATCTTAACTAATGCTAAAAGTAATGCGTGACCAATACAGTCGCGATACCTGCACATTAAAAGTTGCGTAGAGACAATTAGCGCGAAAGTCCTTAAGTTCATGAACTCTGAGCTTCCGGTTTGTTGCGTTACGTTCACGTTGACGAGTTTTGATTTTGAAATTGAATTGCATTCGATTTTTAATGAGGCTGGAAAGTTTAATTAAAAATTAGTCAATTAAAAACACATTTCCATCAACACTGATGTGGCTCAATTTCGAAACGTTTTTTAATTCCACTTATAAGCTCCCCCACCCCCCTTCGCCCCCCCCCCCCCCCCCAAAAACCCGTTACGAAGTTGTATAAGCCCAGGGCTTCCCTATAATCGGAATTTTACGGCTTTGTTCAATGCTGAAGGGATTTACTTATAAGTACAGTAATGACTCAGCAAAACTCACAATAATCGGAGTGCTCTTAAAGTGGCATCCCTGTCACCTTCAGATAAGTCGTAATCCGAGCTAGTATTATTGGAAGTTCATAGATTCGATTCTTGTTTTGGAACACTTCGGTCTTTTTTTTTGTATCAGTATCCCTGAGTCACTTTTTTTTTTCAATTTTTTTGTATCAGTATCCCTGAGTCACTGGTAAGTAGATCTCTCACCCATCAACCAAAAATATATCAGAATGTACGTGTACATCACCTGTAAGTACATGACTATTGCTATATGGAGTAAATTCTCCACAAAAATGGGGCATTGTATCTTCATAGTTCTGTCGCTATTTATAACAGCATTTCTTTGTTTATGACGTTTTAAATTCCTTAAGAATTAAGAATAAAAATATATGTATGCAGGCTTTTACATTTACCCATTGTGCGTCGTTTGCAATGGTACCAGGCGATGATTGCTGTTACTGCAACAGCAGATACCGGGCCGACAATATAGTACCACTCTATAGCTGTAAACATGAAAGTTCTTGATTTCAAATTATGGTAAAACAAACGAAGAAAATTGACATGGTAATTAAATAAAAGGGTTCTGTAGAAAGAGAATCCAGATTGCAAAAAGACCAGAAATTTGTATTCCAGCTTTCCATGCGATGGAACCTCGTACTCTCTTCGGAGTGTTACTCCAACATGGGCACCCAACGAGAATATAGTTCAAAACCACTTAAACATAGCATTGTTAAACGTATTTTAGTATTTAAACGGTAGATACAGGCATATCTAGTGATCCAAAAATTATAGGGATCAAAACTTATCTTTTCGAAAATTTTAGCCAGAAAAAAGGCTCCCGAAAATTCTAGGTGACCTTTTAAGGGTACAAATTTACTTATACCATTTTTCAAACGTTCGAAAATCCTAGGAGAGGCAGGCAAGCAAGACATTTTACAACAAATGTTCCGAACATTCTAGATCTCAATTCGTCTTCCGAACAGATATTTTTCGAAAATTGACGTTGGGTGCCCCTGCTCCAAAACAGTCAACAATTTCCATAATACCGAGACTGCCGCTGTATGTTATGCCTTTCATGTATCTACGTTTAAGTCTAACAGTAGCACGAAAGTAATTTTTAAACTGTTTCCTCGACTCTCTATTGGAATACATTCGAACAGACAGTAGTGGCTTGCGAGAGGGAGAGAGAGGGAGGTGGGGGGGGGGGGGGAGGGAGGGAGGGAGAGAGATTTGTCTGAGCTTAGCTTCTGAGAAAATCAAAATGAACACCTCTAAATTGTCCAATCATGAGAGCCTGTCAGGTTTGCAGGTAAATAGAGAATGATAAAGGAACATTCTTGTAAAATGGCAGGGGCACCCAAGGAGCCTTTTTTTTTTTTCAACATTCCTCAAAAAATATCATGGCCATAACATAAACCACAAATTGGCCTTTTGGAGCAATTTCTCTACCTCTTATCTGTTCCGCACTCCCAGCAGAAACAAACAAGATATTCAGATGGGCGAAGGTTTCCCAGCCAGCAAGCATACTACCAACATTTGAATACATCGTTGGCCAAAATAGGCGCGGCCTCGGCGGATTCACCCTTCAATAGTGATAGTGATGGGGGCAAAGAAGCGAAGGCCAAGCAAAGCCTTCAGAAGAAGAGCGTGAGTAGATTCATAAGAATTTGCCAGCACAACAAAAATATTTTTCTTTGCAACTTCCCAAACATTTTTTTGAGCAGGCAAATGCACACCTGCGGAACACATACGTTGAGGAACACC
>NC_090889.1:41831541-41846541 GCF_036669925.1 Montipora capricornis
CCTCTTCGTTTTTTATAGTCTCTACTGAATTTGGTATAGACACTTACATTTTTTCACTTCTTTCGCATAATTACTTTCGAATGTGTTGGGAAGCCGTTTTAAAATTAATGCTTACCATAAAACAAAACTTGTGGAACTCACCAATTAATATGAAAGTCGGGCTTTAACCCAAATTAACGCAGCTATAGTTAAGTGAATGAAATGTCCACGCCAAATTCTGAGCTGGGTTTCACCAACAAAAACGATTGTCTTTTTGTTGCTTTATGTGCTCGAGGTATTTTCCATTATTTGTTATTATGTGGCACGGATAGTCTTAAGGCCAAACCACCTGAATATTCAGAAGTGCTGCTGCTGTGGACTAGATTGATTGTCAGGTTTTTATCGGTTAACACGAATGGTTTGGAATTGGTGTAATATAATTTCGTTTAGGGACAGTTCATTCGGTGGCTAGAGAGGAGGACGTGAGCTTTTTAGGTAGTTTTGTATTGGTCATCTCTTTTACAGATGTAGTGGCCCTTAAAAGAAGCGTTTATGTTGCGCGATTGGTGAGCGCTGTAGGTCGTAAGGAAATCCGTCAAGAAACAGAAACTTATTGTAATCTAGTCTAATTTCTACTTGTTCTACCGCGATTCAATTATGGCATTCAAATGCATGAATTGCCTCGTTCTGGAGTATTTATCTGATCAGCTCATTAATTAGTTAAGTGCTCATTTATATCAACCGTACAACTACAAACTCACAGCTGTTAAATATTCCTTTACTTAGAAACTATAAATGGCCAAAGAACCTTTTATTATAGAGTAGTATCTCTTTGAAACGCTCTACAGCAGAATATTAAGTTAAGTCGATCGTTAGCTCAATTTAAATTTTGATGGGAAAAAAACTCCTAATGGACAGCAAGCTGAACTTATAAGATTACAGATTGCAGATTATGCGCCGATCAAATCGAAACTTCAACATCCCCTCCCCCTTCCACCCCGGGCAAACCCCGGGCATTTGATGGGTGAGGCCTTCCCGGGGGTGGGGAATTTCACCTTTGCCCCTGTGGGGAGGGGGAAATTGAACCGGAAGTGTCAGGTTTCAAATGACTTTTTCTCGGGCACCGCAGTCGCTAACAGCTTTAAACATGTGTTGGACGGGATGGAAGAGTTTAAAGGAACACATATAGCATTTCTGAGCGATTGGCTAGCAAAAAAAGGTCTTCAAAAGTTGTTGTCAAAGGAATTTTGGCTGTGTAATTCGTCTTTGTCATACTATAGAGTGAATACAAGATGGTATTTTTTCCCACCCCAATTTCATTGTAAAAGCTCTATGTTCTGAGGTAATCAACCTCCACTGAACAATTTAAAATACAAGAAGTCGTAAACGCTCCAGGCTCTGTTGTTGATAAGAATACAGTACTCTCGTTTAACCACCTTTGCCGTGTTTCGGATTTAGAGAAGCTTACACTTGCTTATTGAAATTTCCCGACTTGATTAATTTGTAAGAAGATTACGACATTTTAATTTATAACACATGTTTTGATGTTGCGAACATTGTCGTCAGTTACAGAATATTTGAAAAACAGTTAGGACTGTATAACAACTAGGCGAAACATGCATAACTAATTATGATTAAGTGACAAAAATAGATTCGAGTGCGAAACAAGGAAACGTCCTGTCTGTTAGTTACTAGTAGATTTCAGTAGACATATAATTGAATAGTTTAAATCATTGATTATCACAAGGTGACTCATGATTTTGTGTTGTTCACACGTCAAACTTTGCTGAGGCCTTGGCTTGTCTTCCAGACCTTATCTTCGGCTTCATCAACTACAACGCCTTCATCTGAGTCACTTTCGTATTCTTCAACCTGGTTATTAGTAGTACTACAGAACGTAGGGGTAAGAAAGTTAAAACGGTATGGAGTGCTCGGAAGTCTCTTAACACTAAATATTTCAAAATACTACCTATCCCAAGGTTTATTATTTTCACGCTTAACGGTTAACATCTTTCGATTTTTCACGGCTCACGCTTAACCTCATTGAGACCCTCTGTCAAGGCTAGCGAGGTTATGTGTCGAAAGCTCACGTTCCAGTAAATCTTGCAATCCAGATGAAGTTGTTTTACCTTGCTCTGCTGAGTTATATTTATAGTCCATTGTTATAATTTCTCGGGCTCCAACTCCCAAAAAATAAATATAAAAAGCAAACAAACCCTTGAAGCAAAATCACGTCACAGTTCACGGAGAATTAAACACCCGATTCTCATTTCACGGATAAGTATTCTCAAAAATCACGGCTTATGTTAATTGACAAAATCACATTTTACGAGGAAAAAATGTCATCTCACATTTCACTGAAAATTAATGCAATACAAAGGGGTATGGCAAGTTGGACTTCATCCAATTTAATTTCTTGATCTCTTGGTTCGAAATGAAACCAAAATGGCAAGATTATGTAATCGCTCATACTTAAAGGATGCTTCCAGTGACTTTGCAGAGTCGAAGTTACTTTATATGCTCCAGCCCTGTTATAACATCGTTTGTAAGATCGTATTAATTAATTAAATGTACGACTGTATGCTATTCTTGTTGTTGCTCAATCGATGACATTTCATGTAAAGTAGATTGATTTGATTACATGTGTTACAATTCAAGACCATTTTAATTTATGTTACAGTTAAATATTCAAATAGTCACACAGTTTCTTTGGGTGCCTTGTCATTTAGCTGACTTACCTATTACGTCAATCCAAATGTTGCCGCTTATATTTCCTGCCCTGTTCATTGCAACACATCCATATTGGCCAGCATCTTTGAAAGTCACATTAGTGATGACAAGAGTGTTGTTATTGCCAACTTGAATGCCATTGTTAGTCCAGTTCACCTTTGGTTCTGGGTCTCCTCTCTCAATACATTTTAATTGTAATGTAGAGTGCAACAACACGGGCATAGAGTCTTTTTTAAGAGAAGCATCCAGCTTAGGAGGAGCTAGAGAAAAAGAAAAATATAAACATTACACATTGACTCAATCGTTAAGTGATATATATGAGTTCAACTTGCACAATTTAAGAAGTATCACCATGCAGATGAGATGATATGTTTTGGATAGGTATACAGTACAATTCCGCGAGCAAGAACCTTCCATTCTGCAATTTAGCCTAAACAGGTTCTTATTACATAATGGTAATTACACTGTAACAGAAATCTATGTCATCTAGGTTCTTAAATAGGTTCTTATTTTCTGGATTAAAAGAAACACATAGTAGATAACATAGTTTAGTGTTATTCGGCCTTCGTCCCTGGTGCAGCAGCCAGTTTTTCCCTATCCCTTATTTAAAATTTAAATAAAATTTAAATAGAGAATTTTAAAAATCACATAAAAATTAGTATAATAAGTAAAATCGAAATATCACACGAATCTTCAGAACATCAATCAATTGGTCTTATATGCCAAAGTGCACACACCTTTTATATTTTAGGAACCTGTTTCAAATTCTAGGGTCAACATGTTCTTGTTTAGAGGGGATCTAACGGACTAATTTTAAGCTAACAGGTTTTCAAAATAGGTTCTTACTTGCGAGGTTTTACTGTATTACATTGTTTCCAAGTGTTTGAATGGATTGAGTTTTTTTAGTTATCCATTTTGAAGAAATGGGGATCTTTGGTGACCAAAGTGTTTCAACTTTGTTATCTTAACGTTAGAATCAACGTATGAAATGCACCGTGTCAGAAACAAATTGGCCTCAAATGGTAAAAAAAACTTGTTAAACTTAGTCATCTCACCAACTTGAAGTCTTTAGGGTACGAAGAGCAGTGAAGCATTAGGTGACAAATTCTTAGGTTAATGGGACAGTCCTGTTGGACAGTCCAGTTGTTTGGTGTGTTAGGAACAAATTTTCAGTGATAACTAATTATGCAATGCTTTCTCAATGTGAATTTCTGGTTTCTTTTGCCGATTGATTGAAAATAATATGGGCATGAATAGATCAGTCAATCCTTTCTGTTATTAGTAATTTAGCATTTCTGCGAATTCACAACACCTCATCAGAAAATGAATCCGAGAATATAACAATTTTAATGCTAAAAATGCCACTAGCCTAGCCCTAAGAATACCAAAACTTGTAAGGAAAGAAATGACTATGGTAAGATAACTAGTGACATTCATTTCCAGCTTATTTTATGAGGAACCTAAGCAACCTTTTAATTCATTTTTCTTATTTTTTGTCATCCTTCGACAGTTAAGACGACACCCTGGGTCCTTGGTGCGTTTTCACACTGTTTGCAAACTGTGTATTTTAATGTCATCTCCAATGTGATGTCATTATTTTCTTTATTGCCTGTAAAACCAGAGTGTAATATCTTAGTCTTCACTGTTTCTTTCTTAGCTCTTACAGAGCCCCTGTGATAAAAATAAAAAAAAACACTTCTTTTTTCTCAGATTTTGAAATTTTGTTTGCTTAACACCTGACTGGCAAGATTTTGAGTTTTGATTTTTATCCACAGGCAGTTTACTTTTAGTGCAAGTTTTGGATTTCAAGGTCGGCCGTTGTTCACGCTCAAAACTGACCGATTGGACCTCACAGGGCTGGATCCAGGAAAACGTGACGTCAAAGGCTCACTAGCGTAAAATTTCAGCGTGTAAATGCAGTTTATTATATTGCCTTAAGGACAATTTATTTTCAGATTTTTTGTCTTGCTTAAAATTGCGTTACGTATGGCTTAATTCACAGAAAACCTCGATGATGTGGCTATCCAAAAAGGGTTTCGGGCATACTTTCCACGTTGCCGGTAAAATCCGTTGTCAACTTAACACCTGACTGGCAAGATTTTGAGTTTTGATTTTTATCCACAGGCAGTTTACTTTTAGTGCAAGTTTTGGATTTCAAGGTCGGCCGTTGTTCACGCTCAAAACTGACCGATTGGAACTCACAGGGCTGGATCCAGGAAAACGTGACGTCAAAGGCTCACTAGCGTAAAATTTCAGCGTGTAAATGAAGTTTATTATATTGCCTTAAGGACAATTTATTTTCAGATTTTTGCCTTGCTTAAAATTGCGTTTCGTATGGCTTAATTCACAGAAAACCTCAATGATGTGGCCATCCAAAAAGGGTTTCGGGCATACTTTCCACGTTGCCGATAAAATCCGTTTTCAAGTTGAATCCGTTTTTACTAACAATCGGCGTCAAAATTGTTGAGATGCTCTTATCCTTTAGAGTCGATTTCAAGCTGGGTGCGAAAATGGCTTCCTCCCCTGCACCCCAGGGACAGTGTGTTCTTTCCTGTTTCCTATGAGCCTTGTCAACATCGGTATAACATTGATTAGGAAGGGGGGGGGACGGTATCCCGGAAAAGTACTTTTTGGACAAGTTGTTTTTGCAAACAATGAATGTGTGGTTGCCAGTGTGCTCTTTTGGCAACTGTCACAACTAATTTTGTCGCCGACTGAAGGTTACATTGGCGGTCCTTAGTTTACCTAGGTTGAATTCCCCCTAGAGAAAAATGAGGGTCAGGTTAGGATTACTTTTGGTTATTATAGATGCCCCTCGGCATGGATATCAATTGACTTATTATTAGAAGAAGAAAATAATGAAAACAACTGTGTTCGGATTGAGCATGTTCGTCGTTGTGGTGTAGTGATGAAGACACAGGCTACAAATCTGGAGGGTTCGAGTTCGAGAGTTCGAGTTGTAATGTTGAGACTAAAGGGATAAGTGTATGAATACAGAAATGCAGGGGCGGATCTAGGGGGAGGGTGCACAGGGGGTGTGCAACCGGCTAGTCGCTCGGCCCCTGAACACGACCCATGTATCACCTCGGAGCAATGGTGTCAATGTCATTGGGGTCCAGCCTGACTCTCAAGTCTGCGTTCTAATCACGACCGTTCATGAAATAATATCTATGTCTACCATGAAAACTGTGATGCATTACGTTCCTTCTTACCATCAATGATAATATTAATGCTGTCGTTTGCAGAGCCTCCTTCGTTCTTTGCTACACAGGTGTAGGTGCCTTCTCCTTTCTCTGTTATGTATCTTTTAACCAATGTTGCTTTCTCTTCTTTTAACGGAAGTTTATCTTTAAGCCAGCTTATTTGGGGCTTTGGCAAACCATCGACGACAGTACAAGTCAAAGTAATATTGTCTCCTTCAAGTACATTATGGGATGTTCCTGATAGCCAGACCTTTGGCGGAACTTAAAACAAAAGAGAAAGGCCTGTTAATATAATAAGATACTTGAACTGCAGCAGTTCATAATTATTTTGTTTTCAGAACTTCCCAGAAAAGAAAAAAAAAAGGTATATGCTTGTCTTCTGTTCCCTCGCATTTTTCTGCCATAAACAAAATATCTACACCAGTAGCAGCCAAAGTAAAAATGAATTTAAACACGGTTTTGTAAAACACTGTTAAAGATTTATTTTTTGGTCCTACAAGGCATGGAGGATTATATTGAAGCACCTAGCTGTTATGTAAAGTTATATTTTACATAGCTTTGTTGTTGTTTTTTTTTTGCCATTGTTTTGCCTAGTGTAAGTCATTTGAGTGATTTATTTATCTACATAAGTGACATTAATGTATGTTAATTTACTCCAAACGTAATTATTGCTAATAGTTTGATATCAATGAGCTTAATAGTCATACGAAATTTATTACTTTCCATCTCGTCCTTATCTATATTTACCAGACACGCACACACTCTCTGTTCCAGGATTGTTTTCGTTTTAGCGTGTTGCTAGGATGTTGTTAATGCGTAAGGCACACGTAACAACGCTTCGGAAAGACGAAAATTGGTTGTTGTTGCAACGTCAAGAGGAGTTATTAAGTCATAAAGTTTATTAAAAAAAGTCTCCAAGTCTGAAAAAGGGGAAAATCTGAAAGGAGGTCAGGAACAGTCGTTGATTCTTGTTCTTTCACAACCAGTGTTTGGATGCACAGGAGCAGGTTTTCGTAAAACAGGACTCCGGGCTTTTCTACATTCTGTCGCACGTTCTGGAACAGTAGTTTCAATTGGCATAGTTGTCACTATAAAACATAACTGGTGTCTTCGCTTGCATCTTCACTTGACTGGTATTCCTCTTCGACATAACAGCTTGTGGAGATTCAATGGCAACGTTGCTGCTATTTTAGCAAACAACTTAATACGGCTGCGGTTCCAAATGTGTCAGTGCCCGTCTTGTTTCAAAAGAACCTGGACATTTAAGATCAAATCCTCGCATTCGTCTTGCCGCTTTATTGTACTTATAGCTTGGCTATCACTTTCAATTTCTGTCACTGCCTCGCTCTTCCAATGTGTCCCTTCTCAGTCCGCTTCGTACGAATTCTGCTCTTAAACAGACGTTCTTCTGGCTCACACCATTGTAAGTGGTGGAGTTGATCTCTATGCCACCAGATACTTGCAAGTTTCGGTCTTGTATTGTTTTCCCTGTGCTTGAGCTATTCTGATTCACTTTAGAATAGACCTGTTCATCCTCTCCCCTTTTCCATTTGCTTGGGGCAGTAATAGAGCGTTGTCTTCCTGTGCTCTACGCCACAAGCGAGGCCCTCCCAGGGAGAGTCCTTGTTAGCTTTGAAATTTGCTTTTCTTCAATTGTTCGCGAAACTACTCTTAAACTTGTTCCCAGCTTTTTTATCCCTAAACTTGTTCTCTAAGATATTTTATTTGCTCCCTTATTCCCAGTTCAAATTAGCCATGTTCCCTTGTTGGCAGGGACGCACAAGCTTTTCAGTGCTTTTAAAATACACTGGAGACAAACTGCAGTCTGTTGTCAGTGGAAACCGTGGAATATAATTAAGTGAAAGTGGCCAAGTAAGCCTGAAAAAACCCAGGCTGGAATGGGGTTGAAACCCATGACAGTGCATTTGCGCTGCACTTGCTCTAACAACTGAGGTATCAAGCCCGCTGATATGTGGTTAATTGAGAGCTGGTCAATAACCCACTTTCGGTATATTTAAATTCAGTCCTAAACAAAGGCATCATCTCGAGGCTCTGGGGAATAAACTCATACAAATCCTCTTATTTATTTCCCAGAGCCTGGAGATGATGCCTTTTGTTTAGGTATCCCAACTACGCATAGTCTATTGCTAACCGGTATGTACTTCTTGCACTGATCAGAATTTAAGGGTCAGTTCTTTAAGCATTGGTCTAGTTCGAGAACCTCTTAATCATCTGCTGAAACGTCTTCATTTATCGTGGTATCACCCCACATGGAGTTTACGGCACAGTTACAAGTCAGACAAATCTGAACTTATCTGAAAGGTGAGGCGCTTTTAGCGAACTAACCCTCACTGGGCCATAAGGTGCCTCAAGGTCTATCTCCAAATGACCCTACTTTAAATCAAGTCTGCTAAATACAATACGTTGATTAGACTTCTGGAGTACTTTGACAACTGTTGGTGTGAGGTGCAATTGTTTAATGATAGCCTCCTTCGTCGTTCTAATGTCTAGGGATTTGAAAGATTCGGGGGTACAGTAGAATGGAGTGGCAAGTCGTCATTTGTTACTAAGTATTTGCCTATTATTCAAGGAATGACGTTGATCTTAAATTGGGTCGTCTTACTTATGGCCTTTTTTTCTGGTGCTCCAAATTTGTGCTAGCTTTTGGGAACTGGTATTACTCTGATTTCTTTACGAATGCAAACTTCGTCATTTCCACCTTTACCCACCTATGACAGACACGTTGATACGTTGGACATAAACAGTAATTCTCTCACTTCCTTTGGTTTGTTTCATAGAGCATGTGTAAGTTCCCTTATCTTCCCGCCAAACTCTATCGATCTGCAAACTGCCACCTGACAACTGTGTGAATCTGTCATCCTCCAAGAGTAGGTTCTCGTTTTTGCTCCATTCAATTTGAGGAGGAGGATTTCCTTCTGCAGTACAACTTATTTCCCCAGGTTTGCCATTTATAAGTTTTTGTTGTGGTCTTTTGTTTTTAAATTCGGCTAAAGAAGAAAAGAAGTGATGGATAAATTTTATGTAGTAACAACACATGATAATGAAAATAATAATGACAGAGAGCATATATGAAAATGTCGTGTAATATAACAGGGGTTGTGTAGATCATCGCAGTTATGAAGAAACTTGCTCAGTTGCGAAAGAAGTCTGAAACCATCCAGTCTTAAACAGGATTCAAACCCATGAAATGTCTCATACATCCACCTATTACGGGTTACAGTACGAACTTGCAAATGACCATCTCCAAGGTGGCCTGATAGGACAGATGGTAGAGCAACTGCATGCATCGCAATATCGTGGAATTCAAGTCTTGTTGAAAATTTCAGGCTTCTTTTGCAACTGATCTACTTGCTTCATAACTGCAATGATTGCTTTCACGGAGAGACTGATAATGTTGTCTAATGAAGATAAAAGACTGATACAATTCTTATTAATATATATATATATATATATATATATATATTACATCCTGTGCCCAAGTTCAGGAGTTGCCATAAAGCCATTATGGTAACAACCGGGAGGGCACATTGTATACATATTGTATATATATATATATATATATATATATATAGTAAAGACACAAGGCAAAGATCAGCTGTTGCTACTCTGAGTTTCACGCCGGTTGGCGATCTTCAGAAGATCGCCAACCGGCGACCGCCAACCTTCAGAAGATCGCCAACCGGCGTGAAATTCTCAACAGCTGATCTTTGCCTTGTGTCTTTACTTTGTTTTCGCTCTACTTGTAATGGTATTGAGCGCTCTTCACCTTCACACCACACTATAAACTTGGTATATATATATATATATATATATATACAAATGTAAGAAGGAAAGTATTACTAGTTACTCGAGTTTCACGCTCAAGGCGATCATCAGGTCTGATGATCGCCTTGAGCGTGAAACTCGTATTTTGCTCTGCAAAATTCTTGCATTGAGCACTCCAAAGATACGCGAAGCAACTTCATCTTAGTCTCTTCGGTTAGATATATATATATATATATACTCAGAGAGTGCTCAACAACAAAGGAGTTGGAGCTGGTTATATATATAGAATAGTGGACTACTTTTTCACTGCAGATCGACAAGCTTGTTTCGTAGGAGCGTAGCGCTGCCACTCTTCAGGATCTTATGATTCTATTTACATAAACGCGGTATTTATGCGTTCATTTTTTCATCACACTTGCTTACACATTGTTTGGTTCTTAATTACACGTTCTTTAGTAAAAACCTACTTGCATGCCGGCAGCTGCTAACTAACTCTGACCTTTAGTTAAGTGTGGCGAGCTTCGGGTGGCAAATTATGTAATATTTTTCAAGTGTGCATAAGTTACATCTTTTTGTAGTGTTACAATACGCACGCGCTCTGCCTAGAATTTTCCAAGTGATCTTATACTCTGTTTTTGCTTTCTTTAAGCGCCATACATATTTGCTTAGCTCAGTTTGATTACTGTACTTTTCTGTCCTAAAAGATTGCTTGTGGTTTGCGAACCTCGCCTTAAAGTCCGTGTCCGTGAGCCCTACATAGTGCTCAGTCCCCTCGCTAGATGTGACAGAGGCCTGGTACACAATGCCCTTTGCGAGGCACTGGTTGTCGAGTGGGCACTCCTCTTTCTTCCTGCAGTTGCATAGCCTTTCTTCGCGTGTTTCTGCTCCTGATTGTAGTAGTAGGCGCTTGTCTTTTTTACTAAAGAACGTGTAATTAAGAACCAAACAATGTGTAAGCAAGTGTGATGAAAAAATGAACGCATAAATACCGCGTTTATGTAAATAGAATCATAAGATCCTGAAGAGTGGGAGCGCTACGCTCCTACGAAACAAGCTTGTCGATCTGCAATGAAAAAGTAGTCCACTCTTCTATATATATGATCAGCTCCAACTCCTTTGTTGTTGAGCACTCTCTGAGGGCTAGTATTAGAACTTAAAGTACTGTATATATATATATATATATATATATATAAATTATTTGGTTGAAAATTTAAAACAAGACTATATATTGAATATCGACAACGCTGTGTCGTGAGTTGACTCACTCATGAGGCAACTCACGATGAGTGAGGCAACTCACGAAACAGCGTTGTCGAGATGCAACATCTAGTCTTGTTTTAACTTTTCAACCAAATCATTTATTTCTGCTCTATCTAACGATATCGAGCACTCTATGCAGACAAGTCGATTTCCTGTCTACTTATATATATATATATATATATATATATATATATATATATAATGAAATGACGTGATAAATTGATCATCAGCTAAAAGTGCTCAATGGGTTTACCAGAGCTTTGAATAGATACGTAGACTTGAACTAGGTCAAAAACATTTATTTGCTACTCCGAGTTTCATCATCAATCATCAGGCAACTGCCAAAAAGAAGGAATACATGGTGTTTTACTGTGATTTTGAAAAAAACGGTAGCAATTCACTATAGGCTGGGGTACATAGCAACGGTTAAACAATACAAATTGTATCCAGTGAGCTGCTAAAAACAAGCTTTAAATAATTACGCTATTGAGAAGGAATTTCCTTGCATGTCTGCAACTTCTTACAAGCTCATTTCTGTTGTTAAGGGTCGCCAAATCTGGTCTACAAATTATATAGTATTTCTCCCACAGGCACAAATTACACTTCTTCGTTACATTTGAATAGGAACTCGCATGCCTAACAATCCGCCATTTAATGCGATAGTCGACTTTCTTGTCTTTCAAACCCCATACATGTTTACTAAGTTCAGTGGAATTTCTGTAGCGTTCATTTCTAAGAGAACATGTGTGGTTTCTATAACGTGGTTTGAATGATGTGTCGCAAAGACCGATGTAAGTTTGCTTTGACTGGGATGTTGTGACCTCTGCTTGATAGATGGTATTCCGCACGTTGCACTTTCCGTCTAGAGGGCAGGATCTTTTGTCACGGCAGTTGCAAGTGTTGATAGTTTGAGCGGGTGGATTTGATGACTTGTCCATGACGGCTTTATTTTGGTTGGAGATAATTGTTTTTACATTGCTCATGCAGCTATAACTAATTTTGAGAGTGTTCCGGTTGAAAGCTCTGTGCAAAGGGTGTGATTTTGGGAAGTGCTTGCCGATTAAGGAGAGGAAACACTTTCCAACTTTTGTTTTGACGTTTTGGCTGTACGGAGGATTGAACCAGGTGATGTTTCTAGGCCTATTCTTGCGGTGTTTGGTTTCTGGAGTTGTTTTTCTGTAGGTTAGATTATATATGTAGCCGCTCTTGTTGAGTGCATCTTGGTAGGTTTCTTTCGCTTTATCAAATGATTCTTTGTCGGAAGAAATTTCTGAGAGGCGCTTGTTTATGGATTCCGGTATGTTCTTTAGGATGGATGGGGGGTGATTGGATTTCTTGTGAACGTAGAGTGGGATGTTTCCTTCTTTTGTGTAGGGATAGTGCTTTCCAGATTGGAGGTCAAGGGTGACGTCTAAGAAATTTACTTTAGTGATGTTTGCTTCGACTGTGATCTTTAAGTCGTTTTCACGGAAAATTTGGCAGAAGCCCTTCTTGATTCTTTCGATCTGTTGAGGGTTTGAGTTAAAAGCTGCCAAACCGTCGTCTCTATACAGGCCGATGCTGTTGCCATACTTTTTGGTTAGACAGGACAATAAATAACAACCCACTAGTTCGCATGTTTCAGCGCCATCGAAAGATCCCATTGTTATGTCGAATCGGCTGGCAGAGGATTTTTTCTCCCAGGGGCAATCATTGGAAAACAGTAGAGATTGCTTGAAGAGGAAAATGATTTCTCTCTCATCGGCACTGATGGGTCTGTAGTTATTGGCGAAGTCGAGTGCTTTGGCAAGCAGTTTTTCCGTGATAGAGGGGTAGAAGTCACATACAAATGTAACGAAGAAGTGTAATTTATGCCTGTGGGAGAAATACTATATAATTTGTAGACCAGATTTGGCGACCCTTAACAACAGAAAGGAGCTTGTAACAAGTTGCAGACATGCAGAGAAGTTCGGTCTCAATGGCGTAATTATTTAAAGCTTATTTTTAGCATCTCACTGGATACAGTTTGTATTGTTTAACCGTTGCTATGCACCCCAGCCTATAGTGAATTGCTACCGTTATTTTCAGAGTCACTGTAAAACACCATGTATTCCTTCTTTTTGGCAGTTGCCTGATGATTGCTTCGTGAGAAGCATGAAACTCGGAGTAGCAAATAAATGTTTTTGACCTAGTTCAAGTCTACGTATCTATTCAAAGCTCTGGTAAACCCATTGAGCACTTTTAGCTGATGATCAATTTATCACGTCATTTAATTTTATAAGCTCCAACTTGTTGAGCACTGTAATTGTTTCATCGTCCACTACTATGGAAAAGATCAACTTGAATTACTCTACCAAGAACATTCCACTGCCACCAAGAAATGAATACATGAAACGACTAATCGAAAAAACTGAACATTTTCTGCGGCGATTACGTTGGAAAGCACACTACTTCCTATCCGGGCAAGCTGAAACATCAACCAAGGAAACCTATGGATTTAAGTCAAGAAACTCACCCCCAAAGATAAATGAACTGATTCCTTTCGAAGAAGGTATGTTGAAACTAATTCATAACATTGAATTTGATGACAACGCCTCCAAATGCAATTTCCAGAGAACATTATACACCGACATAGAAACAAAAATCAAGAAACCAAATAATCTACTTATTCCTGCTGACAAGACTACAAATTGTTATTCAATGAACACTGCAACCTATGAGAATCTGATTACCGAGAATGTAACGAAAACATACAAAAAGTCATGCCCCAAAGTTATAGACCAACTAAACTCCCAATCCGCCAGAGTAGCTAAAAAACTTGGATTAGACAACCGTATCGAAAAACTTGCAGAGAAAGAAGCTTTCATAACCTTGAAAGATCACAAACCTGAATTTCACGACCATCCAACATGCCGCCTTATCAAGCCCTCCAAATCCGAGATTGGTATAATTAGTAAGCGCATCTTAGACGAGATCAACACCACCATAATCCAAAAGACACAAATCAATCAGTGGAAAAAAAACGACCAGCGTACTGAACTGGTTCAACGCCCTACAGCACAAAGAAAACCTCTCATTCATATGCTTTGATGTATGTGACTTCTACCCCTCTATCACGGAAAAACTGCTTGCCAAAGCACTCGACTTCGCCAATAACTACAGACCCATCAGTGCCGACGAGAGAGAAATCATTTTCCTCTCCAAGCAATCTCTACTGTTTTCCAATGATTGCCCCTGGGAGAAAAAATCCTCTGCCAGCCGATTCGACATAACAATGGGATCTTTCGATGGCGCTGAAACATGCGAACTAGTGGGTTGTTATTTATTGTCCTGTCTAACCAAAAAGTATGGCAACAGCATCGGCCTGTATAGAGACGACGGTTTGGCAGCTTTTAACTCAAACCCTCAACAGATCGAAAGAATCAAGAAGGGCTTCTGCCAAATTTTCCGTGAAAACGACTTAAAGATCACAGTCGAAGCAAACATCACTAAAGTAAATTTCTTAGACGTCACCCTTGACCTCCAATCTGGAAAGCACTATCCCTACACAAAAGAAGGAAACATCCCACTCTACGTTCACAAGAAATCCAATCACCCCCCATCCATCCTAAAGAACATACCGGAATCCATAAACAAGCGCCTCTCAGAAATTTCTTCCGACAAAGAATCATTTGATAAAGCGAAAGAAACCTACCAAGATGCATTCAACAAGAGCGGCTACATTTATAATCTAACCTACAGAAAAACAACTCCAGAAACCAAACACCGCAAGAATAGGCCTAGAAACATCACCTGGTTCAATCCTCCGTACAGCCAAAACGTCAAAACAAAAGTTGGAAAGTGTTTCCTCGCCTTAATCGGCAAGCACTTCCCAAAATCACACCCTTTGCACAGAATTTTCAACCGGAACACTCTCAAAATTAGTTATAGCTGCATGAGCAATGTAAAAACAATTATCTCCAACCAAAATAAAGCCGTCATTAACAAGTCATCAAATCCACCCGCTCAAACTATCAACACTTGCAACTGCCGTGACAAAAGATCCTGCCCTCTAGACGGAAAG